>NW_022984641.1:0-91324 GCF_003426965.1 Aspergillus tanneri | reverse complement strand
CCACATAACAGGGACAAGAGGCTTACACAGAAGCACCGACGATTGCATACGTAGCATAAAAAAGAAATGCACACGTTCTTCCGATCTGGCGGCGGAATAAACGGAGCCAGCAACAGACAGACCACGATGCGCAAACCACACCGTGCAGGAAGCCAGGCTTTGAAACGGGCGATGTCGTATGGGCTCGCGATATCGCACCAGAAGCAAACCCCGTTACTGCCAGGGCAAAGATCTGTCCGGGATACCCTCTACGTCGAGGATAAAGTTGTACACGTCGCCTTGGGGTGGGACGGCGATTACCAGCAATGAGGGCACGTAGTGACAAATCAGTCCTCCAAGAGGCGTATGGAAGGGCCCCGGCCGAGGAGAGAACACGAGAGACCAAGGAAGAAAGCCTTGACGGGCGATTTCTTGATTCACTGAGCCCGCTCTAATCAATACCGAGACTTGGATAAGAGACAGAGTAGACATACCAGCGCAAAGTCACCACCCTGGACGTTGCTCGCCGCCGAGATGGCAATCGCAAGAAGGAGCGTGCGTCCGACATGATCACCGAAAAGTCGCCAGCAGCGCAGCTACCAGTTCACCACTACTTTTGATCTCGTCCAGCGGCACGACCAGGAAATATGAGACATTGGCCAGCAGGTAAAGACCCCCGCTGTGAATAGCGCGGTTGACCGACGGATTTCAGCGTCCGCACGGGGTCATGCACCGGTGAGACATTGCTAAGACGTTGTTGAGCCCCGCGTATGAATAAAAGCACCCTGGAACAGGTCGATAGCAGACTCCAGCCCCAGTTGGATCCCTCCCCACAGCCCATCCCATGCTAGTGCGGACTGGTGGGAATTCTGGTGACACTCCAAGAGAGTTTTCACTGGATGGCCGGAAAAGCAATCACCCAGAGGCCTGTCAGCGATATGGCCGCGATCAGAAGATCTTGATCCATCCCAGCAGATTCTGCACCCAGATGCCTGGTTCTTTTGGGAAACATCCATGTACGAAGGTAATAACCGAGCAGACCGACCGCCAAAATCTTGTGCTGCACTTCTGTGGGTTCAACATCGAAGGCAAACAGCGTGTATTAGCGAAAATGATGGGTGCTGCCTCGCCGTAAACCCTAATACGACAGCCTGCACGGCAATCAGGTGGAGGCGAGAATCGGGGACGAGGATAGGCATATTCCAGATGGCCACCTGGGAGTTCAGCCCCTTTAACTCTACTATCCCAGCGATTATTTCATACCTTGTCGCCACCAGATCGAGGCAGCATGCATCCGCACTCCATCGACACGGCCAGTCCACAGGCGGCTAGAACGGTACCTTACGATCCAGACTAGCAATGCCAGTCCTACACTGCCGACGGACTGATACAATGGAGCCTGATGTAAAACACCGCTACCGATGACACGCGAGACAACGAGAATATAGGCACTGGACCGGGGGATTTCCCTTCGGAACAGTGCCTGGTAGGGTGTCGCTGTTGAGGTCTACATCGAGATGAGATGGAGATATGAACCCCGAAGGGTAATAATCATATTGGATGGACGCTGTCGAGCAGTGGCTGTCGTTCTGTATCCCCATTGTGAGTGTGGAAATGGAACCACCTTATATTGCAGGAGAACAGGTTCATATCGATAAGAATTAACAATTAAGCATTACCAAGCAATCGAGATTCTTGTCAGATGGATGGTGGATAGCTCTAGGGATGTAGCACGTCATTCCAGGTAAAAAGTTATGCATCCGATCAGTTGCCCATTCTTGGTATGCCATCGTTGATGACTTGATATACTCATAGGTCAGATCAATCTGTATGCACACAAGGGATTGGTTCATAATCCAACACGCCTTGATAATGAATACTTCCAGACGTACACAGACCATACTCCATTCCACGAATCAAGCGATACCCCGGACACAAGGCTCCGATTACCCCTTCATCACGCCATCTCAACCCCCGCCATATTCCAATGCCTCCACAAATGCAAATTCATTTTGGGTAAAATACAGATCCTGCTGACTCCGTGAATGACGATTGGTAATGCTCTCGAGCCAGTGGAGAGGTATGGCGATGGACGGACTGAAATAGCCGACATCCCAACCGTAGCAACCCTACTTTCCATCTCTAGAATAAGATTCCAGACCATCATGACCACAGTATCCATTATGAGTACAGCGACATCAACAAGAAACCCTCCGTTGTCCACGAGGTGATTATCTGCAACGAGCCAACAGTTACATCACGGCATATCAAATCAGAAGGAATCGATTCCCGAGCAGCACCCGAGAGCACCGCACCAAGGCTGCTCGCGAGCAATAATAATTCCCCGGTAATGGACATGCTATTCCCTCGACGCAAGCAAAGATGAGATTTCATCAAGATTCTGAGAAACGGTCTGAATCCGATCGACCGGGAAACCGTGCACATTCACAGAATGCATATGAAACCCGTGGCGCACATCCCTTAGGGCTCTTTCACCTTTGGCATTCCCAGTCTCCCCCACCAATGGACGATCTGGGGTAGTCGTGCAGACGAATCGGCGTGTCCGAAGGAGATCTGGTCGAAGGTGCCGTCAACCGACCATCGCGATATCCGTAAGGCCGCTTTCCAAGAATACGCCGCAGCCACGCATTTCAATGCGGTGCGAATCCCATCTACAGGATGCGTGCACGCGTCGGCCGCGCTGGGTGGCATTTGCGGCCTCTTGGCGGCGTTGCGTCATTATTGGGACTCAGTCTGTCGCGGTCGAGCTGTCCTGGTCCGGATCTTCATCGAGGTGGTGAAGAACCTCGCGGTAGATCAGGATCCCGGTTGATATTCGAGATCAATGCTTTGCATCCGGCGGAGATTGAAATCGACCACGGAAGGAGACTGGATCGCCATCTGGGGGTATGTTCTTTCCGTATAGACAGTACGAATGTGACCTTTGCATCAGCATCCACCACCACCGGGTCCATCATGCCGCACCGGCACGACAACAGGCAGGTCTACGCGTCATATGCGTAGCTGATAGCCCGCCACGCGCGGCGGCCTGTCGAATGGGTGCAGACGCCCCCGTTCGCTGGATTCGTCGCGCCATCGAGATTATCCGCGGTATCACTGGGAAAGCTACGCTACGCATCGACATCGTAAGCGAAACCGCCACGGTTCTACAGGGAGCCTGATACAATTTAGAGCAAGAAGATGGATCGCATGCGCACCTCTTGGGGCTGATTTGTCATGAGAGAGCAGCCAACGTCTGTCATCATACGGTACCGATAAAGCTGTTCCATACGTCGCCTGTGGTGGGAGAAGCGATCGTCTCCTGGTTAGAGGTTGCTACAGTCGAAGGCCTTTGAGTTACCGCCGATTGTCCGAGTCGATGGAGGGCTTGCCGGGCATTTTCAATGACCCGTTGGAGATTCTGCGACAGGGTGCGGTGTGTCGGGGAAACGCATCGTGGTGGATATGGCCAAAACCTAGTACGTATATACAGACGATAGACAATGATTTCAATGAAATAATTTTAACCATGTAACCCAGAAAAGAGTAAAAATACTTGACTGAAAGTAGTTGGAGTACCCCAACTGACACCATTGAGGGTGGCTCTGCATCGTGATATCATGCCCCTCATCGAGCATCTCAGTGAGGGGCAGAGAGTCATATTAGACAGTGAATTCCATTTCGGATTCATTATTCCAAAGCTCTTAATATCTATTCCCAAAAATCCATCGTCATGGCTAAGAAACAATTAATTCTAATGCCTTTGTTATGCAATTCCCTCGCACTCAACCTGGGCTGCAATTCATCCCACCGGATCTGGCGCTACGCCTATAAGTCGCTAGAACTGGATTGAACTGGCACAGAAACCTTTGAGGGCGGCCACCACGCTATCTTTCGCCGACGGTGCTAGGCGCGGCTACGACTACAAAGGCCCGGCCAACCCAGAGCCCACCATCCCGCCGGAGCCCAATTTCCCATCAACGACCCTCTGTACAGCATCCCCGCCATGGCTGCCGCCACGGTAGAGCATGATTCGGCGTGACGGCGTCCATGACCTACGACGCGCCGTATGCGCTGGCCTGGCGATTCTCTACCCGTTGACCATCTAAGCAACGGCCGCGTGGGAACATTACATTGTCACTGCGTATCGATTCTGCGGCGCGAACCGGCGGCCCTTCAACACGCAAGTGGAGCATGACGAGCGATATCGCATCGCAGACGAGCACCTGACGTGACGTACAAACTCTGGGAAGGGTCATGGCGCGACGGTGCCGTGAACAACCGCGACGGAGGCTGGCATGCTGACCCTGCTGCTGTGCGACAGATCCATCACCGGGGAAAGTATTTCACCGCGCCCGGGGTCCCCATCCTCTCGCGAACTGAGTCCGCAGCGCACGCCGCCCTGCTGCGGCGCGCGGGCACCCGGACAGCGGAAGTCGTTCGCCGCGAAACACGCGGAGGCGACACCTTGAAATGGACAGAAGCCTGAGCTTGTACGGCCATCAGTGGACAGTACGACAGCAGGCAAGGAGTTCGGGCGCGACCCGACATCCATCAAGGTGGTGGCGGGTCTGGGTAATCGTGGCCGAGACGGACGAAGCAGCATTACGCCAAGTTCGCCGAGCTGGTCAAATACGGTGATAAGGAAGGGCACTGGCATTGTTCGAGAGGATGGTCAGGATGACATCTCCAAATGGGCAGATGATCAGGACTTCCGGTTCGTGGAGCAACCAGCGGTGCGTGCATGGTCAATCACTGGGCCAGCACGGTTCCAGGCACGAGGGCAAGAAATGGACGCAAGAACTTAATGCCGAGCATCCCTTGCCCTGGCGGCAATGAGCCAAGGTCATCGGTGAGTGCGAAGACTCGGTGGCGGGACGAGCCAGAGCGGTGGGTGGAAGTGGGAGACGTGATGGCTTCAACCCTCAAGCCATGCCCGGTGCCAGATAATTTCTTTGACGATATCATCCATCTGATTCCGGAGCTGCAGCCGGGCCATTTTCATAAAGATTATGCCGTACCTGGGGCACTTTCCGTGAGAACAATACGAGGCCCAGGGACACACGAGACCGCCAGAATCGTATCCAGGGCGCAGTATTTCTGGCGGCGGTGAGGAGACGCCAGAATATGCCCGGACAGTATAAACTGTATGCATTTATGGGAGATATAACATTGTAGAATTCATGAAGCCGTAGCTATGGACTTAGTAATTTGGCAAAAGATGAGTACATCTGTATGAGATTTAATTCTTCTACCAAAGGCCCTTTGTCACGAGCCCCAATCATTTCGAAGCCAGTTGAAAATTCATCAAAAGGATGATACCTATATTATTCACAGTCTAGCCTTACCCGAGTTCTCACCCATTACAGCCTGTAAAAAAGAAAAAGCAAGCTACAAGGAACCGGAATCTGACAGAAACTAATTACCGTATTGATAAACAGTAGTTACCATATCATTTCGCGCAGAGGCAGGACCAGCAGCAAGGGCGAAGGAAGATGATGTTTAAGGAGAGTGCTTTCTTCATCTGGTTGTTGTTTAAGGCGATACAAATGACTAGCCTCTGTATCTATTATCCATCGCTACTTTATCCTTTCTATAAATAAAATATACAAGGTGTTCAGGATATCTCTGGAGTGTATTAATGATATAGTTCCTATATCAATATATCTAATCATCTAGTTATTCCTCACACATCCCACCACCCCTCCATATATGACCGCAGATCGATTTCTCCGGCCGCAGCATAATGCGGCGTCAAGTCCGCATTTTAGATCGTCTCGCTGCGTCGTCCATCCATTGCCAAAGTACGCAAACCGGGATTGCCGCTAGTTGGTGTAGGTGTACTCCAGTCCTCCCATCGGGGATCCCGGACGCAGATAGCCGAGATGCGCCGCGCTACCGGGGAACAACCCGTGGATGCGTCCCCTCGACGACTCCGTTGTACCATGACCGGCAGTTCTTCTGGCCCGGCAAGTTATCGTTCCCGTCCACACGGTCCGGGGTAGAATCGATCGCAGTACCTGATAAAGTCATCAGCGGCCTGTTTGGAGGGCGCCAACGACTGATGCCTTGGCTGCGAATCTTGGTGCAATATCTTGGTAATATACGCGACCTGGTTCCCGAGACTATTGGGCACGCTGCCACCGGCCGGTGGAATGTGGTCCTCCGGATCCATAGCAGATTAGGGGAATCCCGCGGCCACCCCAAGATAGTTGTAGGGGAATCCCCAAAAGGCCATCGTGTTTCCAGGCTGTCTTTGAGGTCGATGCTGCCGGGCAATGATGGAAAAAGGGCGGCGCATGGTCAACATTGGCCCCTCGGCGCAGAGATGACCACGTCAACAGGCCGCTCCTGGCCATCGACCGTCACAATTCCTGTGGACGTGAACCGCTGGATAGGCGTCTGATATAGCTGACGTTGGGGCTTGGTCAGCGCCTCGAGATACCCCGGTCCAGGCGTGGGACGACGACAGCTGGCGGGAAATCGGGGATGATCAAGTCACCCAATCGGGTTTGTCGATGACGCGTCCCAGCATCAACTGCGTCCACTTCGCGCTGTTCGGAGGTTTTCCGGTGAGTTTTGAAAAATGGCCCCAAAGCGGGAAAAGTATCCTTGTTCGATAGGATTTTGCATTGCTGGTATCGCTCGGAGTCCCAAAGGTTTCGCGTTCAGAGGACAATGTTTGCCTGAGCCGACGCACGCCGGTGGAAGCAATGAATCGGCGACCCAGGCGGTTGCGGTGAGCGCAGGTGGTCAAACGTGGTGAGCCAGTGGCTGGATAGAGGCAGCACTTTGCAGTCCTGAGGCACCGTTGCGCCGATCAGCGCGATGCGTTCCGTAGTTCCAATGTCAGCTGCTGTAGTGGACGAGTGGAAGAGCTTCCCCTTGGTATTGGTTTATACCTTCATAGTTGGGCAATTGCCAGTCGTTAAAGTGACTGATAGCATTGATGAGTACCATCGCATTCTTTGATATGTCTAGATACGTCAGTTCGTTCGATAATGAACAAGAGGTCCGGTAACCTTGTTGTTCTTCAAATCCTGTATAGTGACACGCCATTTAGCAAGTTGGGGAATCCACCCGCCCCCTCAACCTTCTGCTGCAGCCGTAGATGTCGATAGACGTCGTAATTTGCGCCCACGCCCCGCCAGTATTCGCGCGGATTTCTGCGCCCCAAGTACCCTCTGTCCATTGTGTGTTGGGCGCAAATCCAGATTGGTAGACATGAGTTGGATATCGCATCGAACACCCTGGATGCTGTGTTCTCGAACCTGTTCTTGTCAGCGATAGAGAGCGATCTGAGAGATGTCCTACCAGGTGCCTCCTTACGTGTCACCGTGAGTATGGGTCACTGACCATTCCCAAGCGAGGGAACATAACGCACTACGTCTGCATTCTTGTCATAGATCTTCAAATCCAGACCCGGTAACTTGGCAGGAAGGAGAAAGCACGCCCGCTGTGATGCCCGTTAGCCCAGCGCCGATCACACTAACTTTTTTACGGGTCGAACCTGGTCAATCGGATGCTCTTCAAATCTCAAATGCGGTTTACTTCCTCGGGACTTCATTCACAGGGACCGCACCACAGCCGAAGGACTGTATGCATCTCGGGTTAAGAATGGAAGCGTTGTGGCTGCAACAAGAGGTCCTTTGACGGCCATGGTGATCTTTAGTCGATGTATGCTACCGAGCCTGACGATAACTTGCCATATAAATATCATATAAGCTTTCCGCAACGACGAAAGGGCGCCTCTACTTACCAATGGGGATTATAGCGTCGAAGGACGTCTCTACACGCCATCCATTGCGTATCTGAGGTCCCTCGGAGCCTCGAATCGGGTTTCTGCCCCTGCACCGCCCGATAGCGTCACACTCATAGGGACTGCAATTTGTCACGTAGACTTTTGCAATTTGCAGCATTTTATTTGTGAGTACTATTCTACGCCCCATCTCGTTCCAATTGACCCTGTCGATATCTGCGTCTCCATGGAGTATGCGAGAGATCGGAGTCTCCAATTCATGTTGTCATCCTTGTATAGTTAGCACGATTGGCTATTCCCTTTCCATCTACGTCTATTTTTCACAACTTATGCAAGGGACAGTGATTGTGTTACGCTGATCTATCTCTATCTGCATCGAATTTTTTCCACATCCCATCAATCATCTCGTGTCGCTTCAGCGCCCAGTCAAATATAGGATACCACCATTCTTGCGATATGCTTCTGTACAAGGGGCACATTCCTGCAAAAAGCAGGCAAAATTCCACTCATCCGACACCGGTACGACCTTCTCAATCTTCCCCGTCTCATTACAGTAGACTCCAGCTTAGTCCCCGACAGTTCTAGGGTCTAAAAGGTACATACTTGGCAGAGGGTCATCGAGGTTCGGAACCGGAAGAAGGTTCTTGGCCCGGTTTCAGACCTTAGGGAAGTTAAACTCCAGGACTCCCTACTAAGCTACGTCCAGTACATCCATATTCAAAGGAGTGTTCCACTACGAAATCTACGCCAGCTGTCTGTTGGTTTAGGGAGGCTTGAAACCGGATCGATCAAAAATGAGATTTCAAACATTCAGGGGTTATTCTGGTGTGTCATATCTGGTAGCAACGACGAATGATGCGTATTTCCTGACGTGGTAATGCAGCGGAAGTGGGTTATACTTGGGCATTCATAGAATTTCTCATTCCAGACATATGTCAGCATCGAATTTATCACCTATAGAGTAATTTCAATAATACATGCCTCTGGCTGTTAGGTTGTACCGTATACTCCACTACAATCCAAGCATTAAAGGCATGAGATAACGATAGATCACAAAGACGAGGTTCCAGCCCACCTGCATGATGACACATAGCTCGAATCATTATCCCCACCGAGCGGAATAATATACAATAAACGCAGAACCTGCAGCAGAAACAGGACTTTTTCTCCTCCTCCCAACCCTGAATCCAAGACGAATAGAAACGGCGATTCCACCCCCCAGAACCCCGCCTTTCGCCTTGAATGCACCAGTCTAGCCGGGGGGTTGTACCGGGAATTCTTTTCCCGGAATACATATTCATGCTTTACTACCTGGGTATTGACGAATAACCGTGCTGTAGCGCTATGACATTACCTAGGGCGGTATTCTCCTCACTCCCTTTCCACCACTTTGACATTCTAGCATGTCGACGACGTCCACCACCCGTCGAGCGATGGCAACTGCACTATCAAACGTGGGTGAATTACCCCAGCACTGTTTCAAACCGTCACGGAAGTCCAGGAAATCGTCTGGGAACCATAACAGTAATGATAACTCGATATTATGTTCCACACGCAAGCTCATAATCCCAACCTCGATCTCCAGTAGGAAATAATATTCGACACTGACTCTCCTTATCGAGACCATCCGCAGGAATGTGCTGGAAACGAGATCCCTCCCACCTCACCAATAACAAGCTGTCTTATATTTGCAGGGTCGGAGAATACACACAGCCCGTAGTCCCATCGATTGCTTTTGCACTATGCATAGTGCCAATGAAGCTATTTCTCAGGCGACTGCCACGTTGCGACCCAGTGGCCATTCCACATATATCGACTTCCCGGCAATCCGGCTCTCGACGGACTGAAACCACATCATCCAGGCTAGTTACCTACATTTGAAAAAATCCAAGTTTTATTCGAATGCATAGATTAAAAGCCCCTATATGCCAGCTCTCAGCACCATCCACACAGCACGAATCGGATGATCCCAGGTTGGGTGATGAACAACCTGTTTTACCCATTGGCGCTTTCCTGCACGTGTGCGAAAATTTTATCTCTTTGATTATAGTATTTTAAGATGGAGAATGGTCGCGATGGAGAATGGTCAACCCCTGTTTTAGCGGTAGAGAGAATGCGATCCTTGATGGAGACGCACTTTGGGCATTTTGGGGAAAGAAAGCGGCGGGGCTGTTTTAGAGCGTCGTGTACGGCGACCAGATCAAAACTTGCGGTCCATAATGGCCACGGAATGAAAAAAAGAACGGTAAGAAACGCTCAGATTCTCCAATTGTTGATTTTAGTATCCCATATTCACAAGGGACTTCTACAGCTACCATAGCGAACTGAATAGTATGATTCGCACACCTCCGAACTCCCCTGCATCTCCCCGACGGTGATGATGTTGGTCCACATGAACAAGCCCAGCACCGCTGGGTGAAAACTGGTTCCCGATGTGCAGTCCCTGGTAGCTGAAATCCGCAATGCATTGTACGACAGCCTATTAACAAAATACATAAGGGTTATCCAACACGGCCGAGGTATCACGGAGAGCACCTTGCCGAAGCACTGCAAATCGAAATAGTTCTAGTTACGATGAGGGTATTGGTACATATTCACGCCTCTAATACTGTGTCCCTATGGAGCTATAGTGGTGTGTGTGATATGGTACACATGCACTGCAAAGTCCAATGTTTCCCAGTTGTTTTGACCGTGCAGAAAAAAAGTGGCAAACCAGTCCAGTCCTTTGCTATATGGGGTCATGTTTGAGGTGAGTTATCCATTTACCACATTCCAACTACTACTGCTACCGGAAAGGAGCGGACGTTTATCTGTATAGGAAATGGATCGCTCAGGTATAACGTTCCAACCCTGATATCGGATATCGGCTGATACAATTAGGTGACGGAGGGAATCTATGGTCAATTGCCGCGAAACAATGGATTTCAGGGGTACCAATCCCGGATTAACAGCTTTACTTGCGGTGGAGATGTGGAAATATCGCAGGATATGCTCAACCCTCTCAGCGATGCAATAAACCTCCACTTCCAGGTTCGGCAATGCCGTGGAGACTGGGCTTAACAAGTTCGTCAACAAGACAAACGGCGTACCAGCGATGAAACGCGACGCAACAGGTGTGAATTTTGACGAGGGGCGAGTACCAGATGTGATTACCTCCAGCTCGTATAATATCCAGTGATATTGTGTATGGCGCACAATATGACCGTGAATAGCACGTCGAGGTCCTTCACGCTATGAAAACTATACATTAATTCCACTGCGTCCCCGATGGCGATAACGAGTTCCGCTTGTTGTTTGACGGGTCAAAAGTACCGGGCATGAAGTTGAACTTTGCTGATCCAACATTCCCACCCCATTGGTTGGTCACTCGAGGTAAAGTCGACAATCTTGTCTAGTGCTTGGTTGACCTGTGCAACAGAGCCAATGGCTTGCGGAGGATCTGACCGCCGTCCTTGAGGACATGAAGCCATCCTTTTTGATTCCCAGGGAAATAACCTGTATGGGATTTCTCTGAATGTCAAAGTGACATGCTTATTTAAATCAGGGAAGGTCTCCAGACTGACACGCGATGGGCGTGGAATCGGACCATTGGACCTGTTGTCGACCGTCCTGGGAGAGAGAGAGTAAGAGACGGTAATTTAGAGACTCTGCGACTAATGCCTCGCCAGGTGACTGGTTCATCCCAAAACACCGATGCGCCAGGTGAGTTTCCATATGACTGATCCCCTTGTAGATACTGATCCCCAGGCCCGGATGAATATCTATGGTGGTGTCAGGATATGGGCATGGAACCTGTGGTTGCCCGACGGGAAATCGTTGGCGGTGCATCTTGACGGGATCGGACCTTCAACCCTATGTGGATGATATTCTGATGAATCCGAGGTGGGTTATTCATCATTTCAGATGACTATGTCTAACGAAGAACGCAGCATCTACTTGGTCCGCCAAACAGCACGTACGGAGGCATGCGTGCAAATGGTCGAGAGGACCCATGGTCCGTTCGGCACATCGAAATCGGCAACGAGGACGACTTCCTGGTGGCCGCACACATATCCGGATCGATCCGTGCAGATCTATAATGCCATTAGTGAAAAGGTACCCGCGCAGCTACGATCGTCGCGTCGACCATAGACGGACGATGTCTCCCGGAGGCGCGTTGCCTGGGATTATATATGACTACCATTACTACCGCCGACCGGATGAACTGGCTGCCATGTTCGATGAACGGGACAACCGTTCGATCCCGTAGCCCGTCATGGAGTATGAGTATGGGTGCCATGAGTCAGGAAAGGGGAGTGTTCTGGTCTTTTCGTCCAGTGCAGCTGCAGCGAGGCCGTCCATACGATCGGACTGAGAGGAACAGTGACGTGGGTCAAGATGGCAGCATATACTCCTCTGTTTCAGCATTTTGTTCACCGTAGTGGCTCCATATGCCCCTTTACAACACCGATAGTCGCCTGATCCAGGCCGATATCAGCCAGCCGACCCCGTACGGGTTCGATCTTCGGCCCAGATCGATCACGCTGTCGACTGTACTACGTGCAGAAGATGTTCGACCAACCGTGGTACGACCATTCTACCTGTTAAACCACTGGGCGAGTTTGGAAGCCACCGTACTGGGTTGTTTGAGAGCCAATAGCACATACTACGTCAAGTTACTGGCGAACCATGGCGAGGAAAAGCAACAGTCCATGTGCAAGTGCGTCGGACACTCGGTCGGGGAGACTGGAGATGCTCAGGGCCCCGGATGCGCAACCGGCCGCACAATATCACTGTCCAGCCTAGTGTGCAGAAGGTGACGAACCAGAGAGGGAGCTACAAGTTTGATATGGCTGCATTGGCTGTGGCGGTTCTCGCCGTGTCATGAGCGACTATATGGATATTGCTTCTAATGCATATTGCGGGTATTATTTTGTCAATAGTAATCAAACTGCATTGCTGCCGCTTCCAGTCACCTAGTTCCTTTAGCTCTACCTGCGTCAGCACACTCAGCCGTTGACACTGGCAGAAATCGATAACCCGTGCCAACCGCTGCTGTTGTGCACGTCGACCGGTCAGATCACCCAGTCATCCCATCGAGCCTGATCCCCAGCCAGAAAACGCACTGCCACTCCCAAGTCACATCTATTGCCCCTTCGTCTTCAATAGACTGCGATTCCAACGAGCCTTCTGGCCTCAGTACCCAGCCTTTTGCATACAACACTGGTGTGTACATACCATGCCGGACAGACGCAGTTCATCGGATGCCGTCCGTCATCGATGCGCGGCCATCGCCTTGGTCATATTGACAATAGCCGCCCTGTTCGGATAGAGCATATGTGGTGTAGTTACTACCCGGTAGGCCTGCCATCGCCCATACCGTACAATACCCCCGGTATCCGGCCGATACATCATTGCGACATATCTCCAGCACAACATATTGACTAATATTATCGCCATGCTTCGAGGTATTCCTTTAGATGGTGATGGCCTCGCCCATAGCCCTATATCCACTGTCGCCGCCGGCCAGGCAGCTCCCATAACACTGACACCGCGTTGCCGTAGTCGGACGCACCTTCGTCACGCCAGCCCGGACCACGAGATAGCAGCGCCCTTTGCCTCTCCTCAATCATCTGACCACCGCCCCGCAAGGGAGAGAGTTAGATATCGACACAGACCATGGTACATCATCCTCGGCTAGCAGAACGGCTGCCGCGCGACCGCCGCCGATGCTGCCGCCTGAGGCTCTTCGGGCCAGTCCGAAGGCAAGGAGGACTGACCAGCGACCGCTGAGGTCGACGATGACCAGGGATTGATCGGCATACTGATTGAGATTTACCTTGGATCCTCAACGATCCAGGGACAATAATGGTTCCAGTAAACAGAGCGAAATCGGGCTTATTCATCGTTGGAGCCGAGGTTGAGTCCCGCCGTCGCCAGATTTGGCATAGCTCTGCACCTTCCAAATGATGCCAATGCGGACGGGGTACGGGGCTGATTCTGTCAAAAACGCCTACGGATCGATCTATGATCTTAGCCCATCTGACTTCTACAATCTCACTTATATTGAATCGGTGACCCAAATAAGGCAAAAGTCGGGGACCTAAATAATGAAATATCGGGGACCCAAATAGTCAAAAGGAAGCGACACGAAGCATGGATACAAAAACCTCGCGTTACCCCTCTCTTTTGACAACTCATTCTTCGATTCACGATGTCCGACCTCCGACTATTGTCTTTGCCTCGACGTCTACGGCACACTGGTGAACTGGGAAGGTGGCATTCCAGCCGCCATCCAGCCTATCCCACCAACACAATGTTCCGTCTCCAAGAGGACATCCTCCAAACATTCCAAGACCTAGAGCATGATCAACAAACCCAAACCCCAGATCTGGTGGCATACTGGACCTCCTCAAGACCATCTATCCATCCTCTCCTGAAGCTGGGGTCTACCACCCCACAGCCGAAGAAAAGTAAATCCTTCGGCGAATCAGTAGGTGAAATTGTCTCGCGTTCCCAGACACAGTGGATGCATTACGCGACGACTTTCAAACACTGGCACAAACCGGTGGTTCTTATCCAACGACCGCGCGTCGTTCGCAAAGACCAACGCAGGTAGTTTGCAAGACGTGCTGTCTGATCTGTGCTCACGGCACAGGATATCGGGTCGTATAGTTTGATCGACGCAATTTCGAGTACATGTTGCGGGCCAGGAGGAGAAGTTCGGGGTGGAGATCATTGTGGTGCCAGACGGCGCAGAGCCGCCCCATGATCATCCTGCGAAGAAGGCGGGATCAAGTCGGTGGATTGTGCGATCGGGGGTCTCATTGGGAGGGTGAAAGAGGAAAGTGTACGATTGGAAGTTTGACACGTTGGGGAGATGGTGGATGCGTTGGAGGAGGGAGTTGTAGTATATATGGACAAACTCATCGTGATATCGCATTGTTCGGCTACTTTCTATAAACAGAAGTATCATGCCATAGATATGTATTCTAGAGGGTAATTCTATCCTGAAGCACTTTCGCAAAAGTTGAATAATATAACCTAAATGGCAGAACCCGTGCAATAAGAGCCAATTATCGGCCAAGACCCACTTGTGAAACAAGTCCCATGCTCTGTTTGGTGCGTACTGACCGCACAAGCAAATTATACAGCATGCAGTTGGCGTGTCAACGCCATGGAGCCCGTGCCTCTCGAACCACTTCCAGACATTCTGCCCTGATCAAATTGCCCTGCCAAAGGCCAGGCATCACCCCTACCAAAGAATCACAATCACCTTCCGTATATCCATCAGCATACCGGGTGAAATCCGCTGTCTCGACCGGGATTACCAGCGATTGTTGTCCCGATAATACCATCCGGCAACCGCCGTCCAAGCAGCAGCAACCTGAACACCCGCGCATCGCCGTGGACGGGACCAATGTTCCCATAATTAGCCGTTCCAGCTGCAAAGTCCCCGTATCCAGTCCCGCTAAAGCACAGATGGGATTCGTAGCGTTGGACATGCCGCCATCGATCGAGCGTGCGGCAACGTCCCTGCCAAATCGGCACCTCGTTCTACCACCAGCAGAGGACATCCGGACGAAATTCTTTAAAGCCGCGACACCGAGTCACCGGGTCGGAAGAGGGGGTTCGAAAACGCCCTCGATATTCAGCACGTCCGGCTGCTTTGTGCTGGATCACCCCGCAATCTCATGGGCATCGGTACGACTTTACCCCGGAGAGCACAACGCTGTCAGAATCAAATACAAGGATCGCCTGATGTTGAGTCCATTCTGATCAGTACGACACGGTATGACCGGGAGCCACAAAGAGGCAATTATATCTGGCAGAGTTGGCGAGGAGTCGGGGACGCCCTCGTGCAGCAGACGATGTAATCGAATCGGTCAAAAGAATGATGAGGGACTGCATTCAAGACTGCGCGCGGAATAGCTGGACTGCGTTTCCTTGTCAAGGACGTAATACCCCCGGTCGGTCGCCAATGACACTTTCCCGTGGTCGCACGAGTCGATCGTGGAACCCATTTTCAACCACGGCCTTGTAATTGATCGCAACACGCAGGATACCTGTGCTTGATGGCCAGTCTCGAGATTCAGGGCGGCAATGGGTGCCAATGCCTCCGCTACCGACCAGGAGAACTCCGGAATTTGGTCATATTGGTGATGAGATGAGGGGTAGACCAACAGCGGGGAGGAACTATTGGGAGCCACCCACAGCTTCACCTTTGCCCTCGGATCGACAATCTTAGCGGGATCAGACACACTTAATGCATCGTCACTGAATTTCAGGTAATTCCTTCCTTTCATATCCAATCTGATGGAATGGAAGAGACTTTTATCAGGTAAAATGCACCGATTGTCATGACGTAGTCGGCCCGAGACCGGACGGACGCCGACCGTCTTCCGATCTTTTGCACCTTTCAAACCTCCGACCTTCTCCACCATTGTGACACGCGCACGCGTGAAAAACGCCCGGATCCTCTGCCCCGCAAGCCTTCACGAGTGCACCAAAAGATGCACGACGTTCGCCCCTCCCCGCCTGGTTGATCACTTCAATGCACGCGACCCGAAGGTGTTGCCGTTGCCGCCACATGGGTGGCGCGTCCCCGCTGATCTTTATTGACCTTCCGTGCCGCACCGGCATCAGCGCGTATTTCGCGGGAATAACGCTGTACATCGTGCCTCCAGGAACAATTTTCTTCAACCATCCGCTTGCGTCGGTCCAATTGCTCTTTGGCATGTGTCTTGCCCTGGGATGGGGGACTCAATCACCATGAAGGCGGCGCTGGCAGCGACTGGCTTCCGAGACCCAGGCGCTTCTCCAAGCCTTTGCGACAACAAGTCATGACTGAGGCTCAACAGACGGGACAATCTACAGCTTACCTGTCGAAAAAGCTTTCAGTCTACGACGGTTTCCATGCTCGACGCTTCAAAAGTTACGGTTGTACTACGTCATGATCTGTGTATTCATATATGCCTTGTCGTGACTGCGCGCCCGCGAACCCTGTCTGCCCTGGCGCGGTGATGTGCTTATCGTCTCCGACCTCTTCCCTGGTATGTAATGGGCCCGATCCTCACCTTCATTCAAATGGCTTGTTAAGCAAGGGTACCCGTCCCGCCGGGCTCCATTGGTATCGGTCTAGGCGTGCGTGCAACATTATATTCTTTTCCCCAGTCGCCCACACGCGGTGCTGGTTAAAATGGAGAGACCTTGTGCGCATCGGACAGAAGTGCGCCGCAGTGTACTGTGCGCGCCTTCCAGTGAGCCTGTTGGATCTTGGCAGATCTCGAGGGCAATTCGCCAAAATGACGCCCGATGACGCCCATGCTGGGCTTCCTTCCGCTGACGTGTCCTGGGGGCCGGTGGAGTCCCGGACGATGTCGGGATGTTGCATGAACTCCTGGACGGCCATGTTCACAAACGTGTCATTGCTGGACTTTCACATCGTTCATATGAGGACATACCAAAAGTGCCGGAGAACCTATCATCGCTTGAGACCAGATTATAGCATCCTGACGGGAGGAGAAAACCCCCGCAGGCCGCTGGTCAGCATCAACTACAGGAGAGCAGCCATCTGATAGACGCGCCAATACCCCCGAAGCAAATGGATATGCGCCGTCAAACGCGAGAAGTAAATCGACAAACGACAGCAGAGGTGTTGGCAGGGACTGCTCAGAAGTCGCCGACGCTTTGTTGCCGAGCGCATCCACACCGTCAACTCGCGTTATTGGTTTCGACGGTTCCAGAGCCAGATCGACAAAACTGGTTACTCGAGGACAGACATACCGCGAAACCCTCCGAACAGCACGGGCAGATTTCCACATGGAGACAACCGAGCGACTGCTCGATAACCATTCCGATCTGTTTGGACGAGGAAGGCACGTTGAAAACCGCCGAACCCAGGGCCATGCCCCCCGTGGACTGATGCTGGGGTATGGTAGTCGAGGAGCGTCCTTGAGCAGCAGAGAGTTTGGAGAACCCTCCTGGACCATATTGTTCGCCTTCAGACTTCAGACTAAAGTGCGCGTATGGCTGCCTACGCGCTTAAGGGATGCAATCTTCTTTAAAATCAATAAGCTGGATGTTGAGCCCGGTGGCAGGTTTATTTGCCACCGAGGGAACCGATCCAGACGCAATTGAAAGCCAGAGCAAAGAGGCGTATCGACGCCTGCGCATCAGTCAGGGTATGGACGGCCAGTGACGAAACGCCCTTGAGTCGCGGGCATTGTTGCTGTTTTTCGCTGGCTGACCAACCCAGGCGGGATGTATGCCTGCGCATGGTAATCGTGACGATTGCCACGGCCATCCCGTCGGCCTCCCCCACCTGCTGGATTCTACCATCGCGAAAAGGGTATCTGGTTCCGCCATCACGGCGCAGACCACCATCCTCGTGCGCATGGCCGACGACTTTATCTTTGTTCCCTGGACGGTCGATGCATTGGCACCGTGCTCGGCGGCGTCCCCGGGTATGGTGGTTTGGTATCGGGTCCGGCCACGGCCCGGCAATGATACGGACTGGCTGCTATCACGGCAGCGATGACAGTCGTCTTGATGTGGTGGCGTCTTCTATCTTCCGCCGGCATTCGATGGCGGCGCTTATGAGCGGCGTCACATCCATGCTGGTCATCGGATTCAGCTATGACGACACGCATACACCGCAGTACGGACTTGCAGGGCACGGCTACACCGCGTTCTGGCTAAGCGATTGGTGACCGTTCTGCTGATTTGTGGCGGCCTTTGTCGTGTGTGCAAATCTTTCCCGCCCTCCATCTGCGACGCGACACACATGCAAGACACTATCGAACACAGTCAACACGCTATCCGACCACTACGCCACCTTCTCTCACTGGGGCCGCACCGACGCCAACGGCAGCAGTCCTCTGGTCTGTGGCCGAGGAAATCTCTGCTCAGCATCGCAGAGACCCTCGATTCTCCAAGCAGTATTAGAATCCTGAAGCTAGAAATGAGCATCGGACCCTTTTGATTCGCAAAACCGTCGACCAGACCCGCCGCCCCTTTGTCAGGAGATGAACCAAGGACTGGGTCGACTACTTGATTTATCCAGCACCTGCCGATAGATCTCCAAACGCGGGGGCCGCGCGCAACGTGGAATTCTCGACCACCGTCGAATCGGCGACATCATGGCCGTGCTAGTGTCAATGCACAGGCGTTGAGACTGGGGAATCCGCTTCCAGAGAGATCACCACGCCGTTAGTCAAACGGTGCCATGAGTCGTGGCAGGCGGGACAAAATGAGCAGCGGTTGGACAATTGCAATTGGCACGAGATGAGAATTATCGTTGGTACTGCGTGGCTGTGAGCTTCCGTACTTGAAGTTTCTAAGGGATTGATGATCTGGTGTTGGTTTTGAAGAGAGCGTTGGGTGAGTCTCATTGTCGGACAGTGGGATGATGCCACAGTGTTTGAAGAAATATATATATATGTAAAGAGCTTCATGAGCTGAAGATGTACATGTTAAACACCAATTGTTATAATATATTAAACAGCCATAGCTAATAGATTCATTGTTTGCATTGACTTACGGAGGACGGGCATGTAGACCACATTTCAATCGATAGATAATAAACATAAATCAACCAGATATAAAACATACATAAATCTATCAAGATATATTATAATGCAGAATGCCCACCACATCATAATACATTTAAAAATGCTCATTATATACCTTTTGTATATCCATTCTGTCTCCAGAATTATGGCTTATCATCCTTAAATCCAACCATCCGAACGGGATCAATCAACGTCACCAACCACGGTCGATTATCCCTTCCACCCTGACCCTCCAATTCCGGTGATCCCGTCCTGCGCCAGATATGTACTTTATGCTGTGAGATATCGTCTGGGATGCCACAGATTCCACATGAGTGTATTAACCAGCATGACAGCCGCCTCCCAAAACATAGAAAACCACCATAACGCAGAATATAACTGATCTCCACCATCCTTCAAGCTCACAGGCCCAAGCGACGAGAACCCGAAATGTTCCACGATGCGATAAACACAGCGAATCAAGATCAAAAAGGTATTGATATACAGCGTCAAAGCGGGACTGACAACGCGTCTTGTCCAAATTCCATCTTAACGCAACGGCGTTGGAATATAGCGCCGGGACGCAGAAAAAGCAGCAGAACACCCACCTGACGATCAACGATGCTTACATGAGTATTCCCCGTCTTTTCGACGGGGATTCTGGTAGTTTATGATTGGCTAGGTTGATACGCCCAGGGCGTTCATGACTTTTACACAATGGTGGATAGCATACCGAAGGTAGTGAAGACGCGGCCAGGATGCATCGGGGATGATAGGGATATAGTATAGTACGTGTCCGAGGATATGGTAATTGGCTAGTTCGAGGATAGGGCTGTATAGATAGGTAGTAAGTATAAGGTTAAAACATCCATATTTGGGGATACGACACGGAGCCATGGTAGATCATGGGGCGTGTTAACGATATAGACGGCGAGATTGGCATCGCTGTCCATGTAATTAAACGCGCCGTATTCGCGTGTTGCAAAGCCGATGGTAAACATGATACAGCAGGCGATATGCAACCACATCAACTTGAAGCATTTGTATCGACTAGGATCGTTAGTCTCTTTCCAGGATAATGTGTTATAACTTACTGGCATTGCCATAGATGGAAAGGCCAGATGGTAAAGCCAAAAGTAAAAATAATTGGTGCCCATTTGTTCGGAGCGCAGATGGAGAGGCCCCCCAACTACATTCTTTGCGCCATACTGGAAGTCATGTTGATATGAACTATGTTAGAGGCAGGGATGAACCCAGATATATATAGCAGAGTTGATCAATCTCACACGGCCCGCATAGCCCCATTCAACTTTAACCACCGTATGGACCCGCGGTACACAGCAATGTAGATCAGCCAAATGTATATACTAGGATAAGCCCCGGAACAAAGTTGAGGTGAATGCTGAGGGATTTCACCCTGATCGGGAAATGCCTATACCAACCACTTGTTAGCCCAAAAGGGATAAACGGTGGCTAAGAAACCGAACACAGGTGCATTGACACGCTCTGACATCAGGATTGGCCCGCCTTGCCCGCGTCCATGATGCCATAATTCCACCATCCATTCTGGATAAGAGTCAGCTGCGGCTTCCCACGGATTCCTATCATGAAGTGATAGCTACACGGAGCGCAGCCAATCACCCATAAGCCCGCATGCGGTGCTTCAGGACGATCACCCATGGGCTAAATCCCCGGACAGGGCTGAGCATGAGTCTTTGGTCCCAATATTGTCGCTTAACAAAAGCCAAATCATGTCCTACAAATTATTCTTGAGAGGTGTGGACTCGAAATGGAGGACGCATACCCCCTATGACCAATCAGCCACATCTGACGTAGTAGATCTGGTTTAGAATATAAGCGGATAAAGTTTCCATCACAGTTCAGTTCCCTGAACTCATACACTCTAACCAGTCATGGGCCCACATTCGATCGATACCTTTGTATAAGAAATGAGAACTTTATCAGCGCAGCGAATAGCTTAGAGTACAGGTAAGATCAGACACGTCAGAGTTCAGCCAAGCACCTTCTTATTCGGGCATCTAATGAGCCCAACCCAGACGACATTCTACGTGACTACCACGACTCGGCGGGCAGAGTCCACGTCAAATCGAAGTATACCATCCGATTTCCACCCTCTGAATGGCTACTTCCAGTGGAAATTTCACCTCGACTTTTCATTTAGGCCCGATAGTCGACAATAAGCATTTCGCCGTATCAACCGCCTTTTTCAGCGGTAAACAGACAATGATGCTGCACACGAACCCATCGGATAAGGGACCCCTGATTTAGCCTCCATCGAAGGCGACGAAAATATCCATGTTTAATCACCATCCCGTATCCCCTCCGAATACCCCGTTTAAAAGAACCAGTGGTCGAGGCGATGCACCACGCTACTCCGCAATACGCACCCGCCTACCTTCTCAGTTGATATCTGGGGACGCGAGAAAGGGCGACACGGGAACGGTCTGAATGGTTTACCCGTCAAGGGAGCGAAATCAAAGATCTAACGGGACATACTGCGTGCGGGTGGAGACTGGTCTCACTCTCACGGACGGTAGGCGAGCACAGTAGTGAACCCGGCACGGAATATGTCGGCCAGTATGACCAAGGGTTAAAGCTTCAGTTCTGGGCGGTGCGCTTTACAGGAGTATGGGGCGGAATGGGGGATCATGGTCATGACGGCGCTGCAGCTGTGGTATTATGATATAACGATGCCGGGCTGCCGCTAGTACTACTGCTGGAGCATCAGCATAGAGGGAATGGGATCCTGACGTGTTTTACATCCTTTGTTGTATCTGTTGGCAGCTTATGATACCCATGTCCCGCAGTATTCGGAACGTATTCCTCGCTGGTTGGCCGTGAGGAATAAAGTGAATGAAACAGCCATCACCGGTCAGGAGTAACTAAATACAGAGTACCATAATTATCGTCATCTTCAGATCGACAACGCAAAGTCTCGCCACCACGCAGCCGCTAGACCCAAATTGGATATATGCAGCGCCCACCCACATGGCGGAATGCAAGAGTTCGTCAGGCCGACAGAGTCCAACACAGACACATGATGCAGTTAATTAGAGAGCTGTCCTACCCGATGGAGGATCGCACCTGTCACATCCGCAATCCTGATCGTCCTCCAACGGGCCAAGAATGAATCGGCTGGGCTCGTATTCCAGCAGCTAGCTGGAGGATCCAACTCTTACCTGATTGGGAAAAAGATGACCAAGACTTCCTCCTTTTCCAATCGACGCGTGCAGCCCTGAGATCAGGCCCACTAGACTATTGGTGGGATCGTGGTGGGATCCAGCCGTGAGGGGTACCTAAATGTTAACCGTTCAAGCCGGATGGTCGATGCTGAACAAAAGCATCTCGACCATGATATCCACTACCGCCGCCACCGAGCCCGGAGAGAGACGACAATGTTGGGAGTGTCGACGTCGTCGACTCGTGTGCGACTCGTCCCGACCGGCTTGTAATAAGTGTCTGCAGCCGGCACCGGTGCGTCCGGGATATGGTAGTAAGAAACCACTCAAGTGGATCACCCAGGGACCGTCAAGCCCGCAATCGGGGTCGACCACCTGGATCCGGAAAAGGCAGCAATTTCTGCTGCCAAACGAAGCGTCTTATGAGCAAGTCTCCGCAGGTGGATAATGCCAGTATCTCTGTTGGCAGCAGTTTAAGTGCAGAGTCTATTCGACCACTAATTGTCCCGATGGGGCAATTGACAGACTCATCCAGGAGGCAGAAGCTGCATTACAATCAGAGCAAGACCCTTTGAACCCTGTGATTCTCAAAAAGCCTAGGGATTGGAAACAAACGACTTTTTCCAGTCTGTACTCCACTGTAGGTACATGTACCCGCCACTACCAATAAAGGTCGTTTTCCCGCGCATGATAGTCAACGATTGCATTTATCCCGATTTGGCAGTGATGCACGAATTGGTGCCGAATCCATATCTCGTGCTTCTATACCGATGATGGCGTTTTTTCGGATACATCCCTCGTCTGTACGCCACACCATTTGCTATCTCACACTTCGGACATCGCATCCAGCAGCTAGCATGGCAGCTGGATGAAGCAGCCTTGGTAGAGGAGCCGATCTGACCCCATCATCATCGCGGTGAAGCAAATGCGGGCGTTGAGCGAGGACATATCCAATGACCGGTCACAATGTACCGATACCACCATTCTCAGCGTGTTAATGCTTTATTTGCCGATGTGAGTGAATCCTATTCATGGCTGCATAATACTGAGCTGCAACAGGTGCGGCAGTTTGCAGCGCCGTACTGGCGATACCATCTGACAGGTGCCACGCATGATACTCCTGCGGAGGTCTGAAGAAACCGTGCGCACTTCAGCGATGTTACGACCGTCACTTCTTGTACTTCATGATGTAAGGTCTCCACCTTCTGGTCTTAAACCCAAGCTTATTTTGTATAGCATCGGTGTCATGGGAAACACCACCAGTTCGCATCAGACCAGATCCCCCAGCGACTTCGAACCCTGGATCTAATCGATCTAATGGCAGAAGCTTCCCGGAGAAGGACTCTTCCCCTGTATTATTCTGTCCACCCACACCTTTCTTCTCGATATCATCCGACTGCAACCATCTCCGGAATGCAAGGCTCCACCAATCCCACGGATGAGATCCCTCCAAACAAGCGCATACACCTTTACTCGAGCAGATTCAGTCCTTTTCCCCAGAGCAGGACAGTCACATCTGCAGCCCTCATGATGAGTGGCATATCCTCGGCCGGATATACCAATCCGCGATACCTCGTCTACTGTATCTCGTCACTGCAGCGCAAAGGCCCCTTCCATCCAGCACCGATCTGAATAAATATGAAAGCCGGCACATGGGGAGCCGACTTCTACCTAGCCCGGAAGGCGATGATGTTCCTGCTATTAAGAAATGTATGACATGGCCGCTGGTCGTGGTTGGTGCAGGCTGTCAGTTTGAGTGCCACCGCTCGTACGTTTGTTACGCAACAATTGAGGAGATGAGTCTGACGTGGCAGTCCTATTCCACTAACCGCTAGAGATGTACCAAGAAGTTTTGGGATTCGGGGAATACAGCATGGGATGCATGTTCTTTTGATCAGCCTTTATGCTTTGTATCATAACTAACTGTCTGTTATGACGTATATCCTGCATTGTTATGCATAATTAGGTAATGCAACACAACTATCCAATCTGCTTTAATGGACACGATATTCAGTTATCTATTAAATCGTGTATGCATGGGATTTTGGTAAAATAGGCCCACATGATAGATAGACAACAGGAATATCCAATAATAGCAATATAAGGTATAAACGAAAGCTTTTATAACTTCCAAATAGGGCAATACGGTATAGGGTATATCTCGCCAACACTAGAATTATAAATCATAATATTATCACTCCACTCACATCCGGCATTATCATCACCTCTAAAAACCTCGGTTTCCAGTTCCTGCACAAACCAAGAAGAGATATCATAATCAGCAAAAACCCGCAGCGCTGCCAACCACCAAAAACACCCAGAAAAGTGCAATACATAGAAGAAATACTGCTCGGGAACAGCTGGGTACCCTCATACGACTGCCCAAAATGCCTTCAAGAGCATAGGAACTCCAGGAGCCAATGCCATTTGGACGTAGCCCCCGCAAGTTGAGCAACGTCAAAAGCCAGGGAGAATTACGAGACAGGAATACCCACGAACAGAAAATTCCATTAGTATAAAGAACAACCGCCGTACAAATACAAGAACTTACCCCCGATAAAATTTCGAACAAGAGCAGAAAGCATCGTCACAGCCGCAATAAGCATACAGACAACACCGTAAAATAAATACGTAATACGCCACCCATAGATTCCGCGAATCTTCGTCATGATTAGAACTAGACATACGTCTGCGTCTATGCCCATATATATCATCAATAACCTTTGTGCTGATGCTGAGGGCAACCACGAGGGCTGCCAGGATACCCAAAGATGCAGAATGCACGATCAAAATCACCTTTTTATATCGTTCTATTTCCGCATGCAGACGCTGGGAAATAGGAAACATGATTGCCGCGGAACAAGAGGAAGTCCGCTAGTGCTTTGAGCCACTGGTTGCGATATTCGCGCGACTGAAATCACCGTTCCTGGAAGACCCTTGCATCTCGAGAGAGGCTGAGGAAGATGATATTAAGGGCAGTCACACTAGCAGAGTCAATATCGTGGTGAAAAACCGGAGGAAAGAGAGGACGTACAGGACTGCAGTAATCGAGAGACGTAAAGCGGGTATCCATAGAATTGGCGCTCGCACTGTTCGGCTGCTTGCGTTTGCGCACTACAGTGGAATAGTAGAATACCCCGACGAAGACCGTGAAAGAATAACGCGTGAAAAGCAATATAGACGCGAGATATGGTCGTTTCAAAGGCAGATGTAGAGCAATGGCTGGCAGACGAGCTAAGAAAAGCCTCCAAATGAGCCACCGCCACCGCGTCGAGGAGCCACCGATGGAGTAGTCTCAAGTGATTCACCAGATGTACAGAGAGAGCAGGATTTGGCAGAAACGGCAGGAACAGATCCAGGCTGTGAGTTGGCCCCATTATGTACCACCGCGGCATAGACTTGGGGTACCGCATCCCATGTGACGACAAAGTATCACGGACAGCAGGGTCTGGCTGGTCGTGATAGAGTGATTGGCCTCAGGCCCAGAGGCTGAGGCTCTGAGGCTGAATACGAGATTGTTTTTACATTAGTTTAGGGCAAGGCTGGCCCCTAATATAGATGATCCAATTGAGAAAGGGACGATTATTTTTTATTTCGGTGGCACTACGGCAGTATGTTCCTTTTGTGGCTTGTTATATGGTGGTGGCTCGGATAGCATGCGATACAAGTGACAAACGACGTTCATTTGTAGACAATTTGGCCGATAGCGCTTGGCTGAGCTCGAGCACAAGGGTTCAATTTCGTATTGACAATTGATTTAGAAGCAATAGGTGAGTATATACGGTGCTCCAGTGATAGAGAAATATCTGGACCGGATCCGATTACATCTAGCGCCTCAGTAAGTGGCGAGCGTCACCCCCGAATGGCCCCAGATAGATAGTAATTAGCGAGATAGAGCATTGGTGAGCGCGTTGGCCGCGCAGTCAACACAATTAGTGTTATGAATATAAGATTGGCGAATATAAGATCGGCCCCGAGTGATTATCCGGAGGATGAGCTGAAGTCCTCGCTTATATGTCTTCCCCCAGGACGAATTCTGTATGTTAAATACCCTCATACAATTCAGTGGCTTAGTTCTCTGGTTTAATGTCAATTCCCCTGACCTTTACAGTTGTTCGGCAACAATAAAACCCCTCAACGTCGGCCAGTGATGCCGGGCGAGTTTCAGCCCCCTGATTGCCACTTCTGGGTAACTAACACTACTGCTAGTCCCATTCTGTTTTGTGGGGTCATAGTTCAAAGCCCATTATACTCCCAAAAGACCCGGTTAGTTCTGTCACCCCCGGTGGCTTATATATGTCTAAATCGATTGCAACTACGAATGCACAAATATGCAAGCTTTAAAGACCACCCAAGCTGCCATAAATGTATACTGTTTGACCACCGGCTACTGACCATCTATTAGTCCGATGCATCACTGATTCTACTCCCATAGCCGCAAGCTTACTCCAGTAAGAAAACGAAACCAATGTGGTTTTCCCCTAGGATTTACAAGTAGCTGATAACCCGATTTCTGCAATGACTTTCGTGCAGCGTTGCATTAGGGTCTACAGTGTAAAGTACTAGACTGCGGGGTTCCTGTCGTATCTGAGAGTCGT
Organism: Aspergillus tanneri; assembly: GCF_003426965.1. Taxonomy (NCBI): domain Eukaryota; kingdom Fungi; phylum Ascomycota; class Eurotiomycetes; order Eurotiales; family Aspergillaceae; genus Aspergillus; species Aspergillus tanneri. Next base: position 64,257 of record NW_022984641.1, on the reverse strand, counting down.
CTTTCTACCCCCATTTCATTTCTGGGAGGTAACAGAGCTGCATGTCCCACATAAGAGAGAAGGTGAAGAAGAGCATGTGCAACTAACTAAAGTGACGAAATTCTGCTGATATATCAACGGCTAGTTGAGAACTTCACCCCCCATGGCACTAGCTCCTATTTTAGAACCAAGCGATGTTTAGCTTTTTTGGCCGAAGATCAAGTCTATGCACGACCAGTAACATGCTACGAACTCGAATTTGTGGCTATTCCAGCTGGGAGCTTTGGTTGAAGTCCACGACTCACCAATTTGGACTCAGTGAGTAAGCATTTTTACAGTTATATGTCACCGTATTATCGCATTCTAGAGGACATCTGCATTCAAGATAGCCTACATTTTGACGAGACGACGACAGCAAAGTATCTCCGCCAGCTCATTCATATAGTCTGTACACATGGTAATAACCACGGACTCCCGCTCGCCCACAGTGCCCACCGCGATTGGTTTTTGGGACATCCAGCCATCCAAACTAATGTCCGAATCATCAGGGTTCGATCGGAAACAACGGATAAATCTTCCGGCACACAGACTGTAGTTATGAGGCATCACCACCACGATTCTTTTGTGATACAAGTCCTCCATCCAGACCAGCATAGCGGGGAGGTTTTTCCGCAAGTAAAGGTGGATAGGCTGCTGTGGATGCTTTCACTAGGATCGACGGCCAGGCTGGCAAGGCTTGAGCATCAAGTCGCTGTGCCAAAACAGTTTAGAAAAAGCGGGATGCCAGACTCCTATTGGGGGCCTCTCTGCACGAGAGACAGGGTCGCTATCTCCGCCCTACGGTTCAGAGAGAGACATCTCGCACCGCCGACCAAGGAGGCCGGGCTTGCAGTTAAGGGCTCAAAGTTGCCTTTTCTCGGGCAGCTTTGAGAAAATAGAAGCATTTCAGCTTACGCCTGAGTTGTTGCCCAGAGGGTCCATTGCCATCATGGATAATCAGAGATGGCTCCATCGGAGAAACGAGTGCAGGCCATTTTGGAATGTTTACATAGCCCCCGGGTTAGTTTCTCGTAATCTCAGAGGTTCACAGCAATAACCAAGCACTTAAACAATTCTGGCGATTGAAGTATTCGGGTATTTAAGTAGGGAATAGAGGGTAAACACGGCAACTAGTAGAGCTGTATATAAATGAGGATGGCAATTTACCAGGAATAGTAAAAGAATTGTAAAATGGCCTTCCGAACCGAAATTAAGAAAGTCCTTTTATAATACTGGTAGTACTTTTTTAAAAGTGGTATTAAATTTTCTAATCTGCATAGGTACTTACTAAGATACCCTAGTCATATTTAGGCAGCCCCGGTTGAGTCCACAGGAACGGCCCCCTTAGTCTGCCTGGGCCAATATTCCGCTTCGATGGATTTGAACCCCAGAACACTTTAATCCTTACTAAGACCAACCACTTAGAAAAAACGGCAAGGTTGGTTCGCTGGGGAGCGTTAACTTGGTTTCAAATCCCTCTTTCTGAACCTCGATAAGAGAGACGTATTTACTATCCTGGACGTCCCTATTTTCAGTTGCTTGCAAAGCCCAGGCTGTGAGCTAAGTCGCCCTATTCCAGCCTCACGTAAAGGTCGTTCCTCAAGAGAGCGATATCGGGAGACGCTCCGGCGGCCGACCTAGTTGCACCCTTTAACACTCGATAGACAACCACTTTATCTTTCCCAAATCCCTGATCCAGGGACCAAAGTGGATATCAAGCATAGCAGCTTCCATCGGCGGAGAATTCAGACCAACCTTTATTGACGCCATACCCCAAAAATCACATGGTTGTTCTCCAGTATCTGCATAGATCCCCGTGAGTCCGATCCAAGCTTTCTTAGAGGACTTAGATACTTTGTCTCAACTTCACTGTCATTGCATCTGTATCCAAGTCAATGATTATACACCGAGATTGATAGGGTGCGTCAAATAATACTGCATTGTTAAACAATGTAACTGTGTTGTTTCGGACTAACCTTGCATGGTGTTGCAGTCTGGTACAGGGTCACCCTTCCTAAGAGGTCCCGGAAACATTTCGCTTCCTCCTAATATCCAAATGAATTTCCTGGTATACCTAAAAATATATGCAACGGCATTTTGCATTTCTCGTGGATACAAGGTAGTTGCCGTAAACATCTTTTTAAACACTGTTCATGTAATACGATCCCGTACTACTTTGTTTCTGGTTTTATTTTCAGGTATCCCCACCAGGTTAGTGATATTCCAGTGGCCAGACCCACCCCTTCATACAGGAGTTTATTGGTCTCTATGTCAAATCCTTGAAACCACAGTCACGCACCAACCATACTTTGGCCTATTTAGCGGAGTCAAGTTATACGGGATTCTCTTGCATAGCTGTGACCTATGCAGTTTGGTCCAAATCTGCAGTTTATAAGAATCCATGCGCCAAACATTGGTAGCATGTATAGCGCATGCTTCCCTTATAATGGGTATCTAGCTGCCTTGTTCGGTGAGCATTAGATATCCCTAGAGGGAATAAGTGATACAATCTACCACAGGAATATGCCAAGAACAGGGCTGGATTCTAGAAACGTCGAAACAGTAAAGTAGGGCCTATCTTAATGTAATATGGCAGGGGTGAGGAATTATCAAAATCCCGCGAGCAGTGTGCGTGGAACTACCGGGTCGCAGCCATTGTTATATTGTTAAAACATTAAGCATAGGACCCAGGATGCCATTAGAGGACTTGAAGCGCTGTCGAGCCATCGTCCCAACGCTGCATACGATTTTGACTAATATCTGCAAAGTGAGATAACATTGCAGCACTATGCAGATCAAGCTGCCGCAACATAATTTAGCGGTTTCACAGCCCATAACAGGCCGCCTTTACCGAACACGAATAAATGCAGAACGGGACCATAGCGCCTTGATCAAGCTCTTTGCACAGTGTGGCGCTGTTTACAGATACACTTAGAAAAGTAGTCATTGTTTAGCAAAAAGGGTCACGGGGCAGCGCCAGCACCTGGTAGTGTAATATATATGTTGTGCTGGTCATTACACCTTTGATTGTTCTTGACTGTTTTTGATTTCGTTAATGTATAATAAGATCGGATACCCAGTGTAAAGCTGCATTCGGTAAGAATTCGGGCGGCGGGTAAGCAACCACCTGCTGCGGATAAACTGCACCTATATGCAGAATCCGCTACCTTTGCAGTTTGGTATGGATTCGGTGCGGTAGTGAATCTGGTTTGGTATTTTAGCCTTATAACTGCTGGCCACCTTCATTGGGAAACACAAATCAATGCAGAGGGGATTTTAGCATGCCTTGGCGCCGTTCACGGAAGATTCGCTACTCATCCGCATTAGGGAAGATCTACTTAGTATACTGATACTATTTCAACAAAGGTATTCCTATTATTCCGACAGTGTATCCCTGAGGTCGAATCAAATATGGTCGGGGCATGGTCTGAGCTGAAGATATGCGACGGTCACGCCTTCGACGCGGAAAACGTCTCTGTCCGTGATGACCTTCTGGTTTCGATCTAGATCACACTTATAGATCCACGCGGTGCATTCGGGCCGATGCGAAGAGATCTGCACTCCACCGTGTGGTCACTGTGCCAGCGGATAAGACCACAACGGACAGGGTTATGCCCAACCCCCGTCGGATGATAATATCCAGACGGCTTCACCGTCGCTGGTTATAATGGATGTAAGGGGGCAAGGCGCATTCCCATCTGGCCTGTATATCTATCAGTAGTCTTGACTTCCAGGTGCCGACAATGGTAGGTGGTTGTGCCCTGCAGGTGACCGTGACCGGCGTTTTCCGCCGAGGATTCGAGTGTGTCTGATTCCATATAATATGATCAATAAGATATTCCACCTAGACAGATTGCATATACACGGATTGACGCCTACCAAGAAAAAACAAAATTCTTTTTGCGGAAGTAAATCACATTGTCCCAGTGACTCCACAGTATGATGGGCCCTAGAAAGGGATACAAATTAGACACGGGCGGGCAATTTATTCCCTTGATTTGTCCGAGTAGACCGCATACGCAATATCCCCCGGATATTGTCTCAGCCAGCTCGTTATATATATAGCACGGCACTGTGCTTTACCACACCCGCCTTTTAACCACCAGAAAACAAAACAGGCAGCCCGACGATACCGATATCTCATACCATTTAGATAAATCCCCATCGTCTAAACATGAATGTTAGGCGTAGGTAGGAATAGTGGGAAGTTGCTTGACCCTAACATTCCGGGGTAAACTACCGAGACGGAGATTATAAATAAATCCCCCTGTAATCCCTAAACAATAAAATGAAGATCATTATTATGCAGCATAAAAGCCGATTGAGAGCGGTCCACTCACCACTCTCAACCCTTAAATTCAAACCCGAGACTGGACGGAGCATTTGGAAAGCTCTCCCAACCGAAACATATCCTGCATCGAATGGTCCCACCGATTTTGGCTGTGTCGTCATCTCGGAACCGGTGGCTAAGTCAATCGTCAACTCATTGCATATACTTTTACAAGATTTCGGGTACACAGATGATCTAGGAATTCATCGCTACTATAGTATTTCCATAGATAAATCCAACAGTCTTGAGCAACATCACGGCGCTGGAAGGGTGATGAACGGGGAGACAACAGAGGGTAAATGTGGGTCCGATGCTTCCTGATTATTTCCTACAGGGAAATAAAAAAGAATAGATATGTTCTTGTTAGAGGTTGCGGATATATTACCCCTGCTTTTCTTAGACACTATCATCACTATCATGTTGCCATCAACCTAAGATGACAATCCGTTGTAATGTTGGACCCAGCTTCCAGCTCGGTCAAAACAATGAGAATCATCTGTTCAAGGGGAGTTCTAGACCAATTTGTGGTACTAGGGATACTTTTTGTACCACGGTGAACTTCCATAAGCAGGCATCTAGTCGGATTCAATTGGTCTATCTATTCTGACACGGTAGCCATCCATGGATCTAAGATTATGGTGTACTAAAATAAATAGTAAAATGACCTTCAAAATAAGGATAAGACTTGTCTGGGTCTCGCAAGGTAAACTAGAACTAGTAATTAATGTGGAGCATCTCGGACCTCTCGGCTCCTTACTAAAGCCTCCACGTCGTAAAAGATAATTATGGATGTAGACCAAACACTTTTATAGGACAGTTTGCTGGCCATATAGTACTGTATAGAATGATGCACAATGAACTACGGCGAACAGAGCAGCAGGCCAAGTAGAAGTGCGATACAATCAAAAAGAACGAAACATTATAATTCGAACCAAAGATTCCAGTTCATTACCGATTAATCCATCAGTCATTCATTTTCCGCAGCCATCGCATAGATCAAATCACATTGTCGCTTTTACAGAGCCAGACCGACACCCGGCAAATATAAGAGCATCCAGCGAGCCCAGTTCTTATCGACAAAAAGCCGGGCAGCGGCGCTGCCGCTCGGACTGGCCGAGGGAGAACCGGTTCCGGACGAGGTGCGCGAGGATCCGTCACTTGTGGTGGACGACGTATCGCTGGGTGAGAGGCAGACGAGGTGGAGGAACGGGTAGTCGTCGACGACGGCGGGTTGAGGAGCCTGAGCCCGAGCCCGAGCTGGTGAGCTGCTGACGCCACTTGAAGAGCCCGAGCCGGTCGGGCTAGCGGTGGAAGACGACCCAGTGCCGGTCTGGGTGCCGCTGGAAGCGCCTGTCCCGGCAGCAGTACCACCGTCAGTGCCAGAAGCGGGGGGAGACCAGTGGGAGGACCAGGGAGCCTGGGCCAGGGTGACGCTGCCGGGAGGAGTGGCCGAGTCTGAGAAGGTGGGCAGGGTGAGATGGGTCCGGCCGTCGCCCCGAGCAGGGGACACGTCGGTGTTGTCACCGGCCTGGGCGCAGGCGACGAGGCCAGTGAAGGCCAGGAGGGCCGTAGGACTGGGAGAGGAATATACATTATTGGTATTTGTATGTACGTAGAGGGTAGGTAATAGCAACACTGAAAATAAAGAAGACAAAAACACGCTGAAGGGAGAGAGAGCTTTCCTTTTATAGCATCACCACAGCCACGCTGACACAGCCCCCGGCACCAACAGCAAACGACATTGATATTATTAGGTGTTGTTACGTCGACATCCGGTCTGTACACCAGCCGTCTCATCCGTCAGCAAACAGTCAGGTAGTCATGAGTCCATCTGGGGAATTGGAAAGACCAAGACCAGTAGCGGGCAAGGCTGATTCTCCGCTGCGTCGCTGGTGCAGAGGCACCGTCGTTGATCGGCGGCATCGACTGGCCACAATGCCACGACCGCCGGACCGCCGAGTGGGATCGACGCTGCTCAGGACCGTTTCAGTGACGAGGCCTTAGGCCGATGCGTTTTTTTTTATTTTATAATTTGTCTCTGATTTTGTTTTGTACATGAGTCGGCAGATCACCTCATTCGTCCCCATTATGTCATTGCATAAAAGCATTGCGCAAGCCTTTGCATGACTGACGAGTCTATTTTTTTGTCTTTTATGTCCTGTGGTGACAGCAGCGACGCGGTTAGTGTCATCGTCACTCAGACAGGTAGGCAATCCTGGTAATAATCGTGCCATTTCCTACTCCTGCTATTAATTGTCATCCCAACAGCTTCTCGAAACTGTTTCATGATGGGGTAAGCGCTAGTTATCGAATCTATAGCAGAATTAAACAGGTAATTAAGTTAGTAACTATAAGATTGGCGGTTTCTCTGCCACCTTTATTGCCTCACGAGTTCAAAGCGCCGTCTTATTTTACCCGTGTAGCATGTCAAAGGCCCACGCATCAATTCCAGGTTTGTTTTATTAGGTAGGTGAATATTCCACATGTTTTGAGCATATATGCCATATGATATTGATGACCCCAGAGCGTAGACACTGATATTCGACTTTGGAGGTGCTCGGTCTTGTTTCCGCGCCAACCGCCAGGTTACTGGGGTACTATTTATAACCCATCAACTAGGGGCAACGGATATTAACCAACAGCAGTAGAACAGGAGAGACATACAACGGAGATACCTTTCGATTTAAACATTTGTTAGGTCCCTCGATTAGGCAAATGATGGAGCCCACTGGTGCTGTCGTACGCGGTAGCGGAGAACAGACGATGAGACAGAAAGCGGATCATATATTTCTGTCTGGGACTGCTACGCGCGCGGTTCGCATATGCGTGGGTGACCTGTTAAATACTATTTTGTACTAGCAGTAAAAGAATATCCAGGAACAGAACATTCAACATTTTAGATGAGCTCACACAGTATACGGGGATCCTCTCACAAAGTGAAACAATCCCACCGATGATTCTTCTTAGACATCTCACCCGCCAAGTCCCTGTCCAGGAAAAGATGCAGGTTCACCCTGACTTCTATGCAATCATGCTTTCTCATACTCTCCCAAATGCCCAGGCCACCTCCGATACCATCGCCGTCCCACATCCTGATGACTGGTGATTCGATGAATGAATGTCCCTCCGATACGCCCCTTTGTACATCTGATTGAACGTGGCTTCCGCATCGGACCGAATCTTCATCGCGGCACTGTCCCTGATATGCCCCGGAATCTTCAAAGAGAGATATTCTCCGCGGATAGATCCAGACTCATTCCCCCGAAACACCGGGATGGAGAACCGCGGACCGAGGGAGACGCTGCCGACGAAGTTTTAGGGTGCCAGACTCACGCGGTGCGTGGTGGCTGTACAGACTCCGCCTGTCAGCCCTCCAGAGCGAATCGGATATTCACGACCAGGGAGTTTTTTGATCGGTGATGCGGGGATCCATTCTCCGGCTTTATTTGCACCCTCCAGTCCCGGGGTGAGGTGTGGCTTGGAGCAGGAATGTGAGAAAAAAAACTGAGTTCTTTATGGGCGCCTACACCTTGTGTTTTCTTCCTCGGATGGATGGTGGTGGGGGGATATTTGACCAGCTTCCAGTTTATGTTGAGAGGGGAGCTCGAACACGGTTTCAGAGCATCTGGGAAGATCTAGTGCTTCCGCCAGCTGTGGTCTGGAATTCATCTGCCAATGGGCCTATCGCCAGGGTATGACTCAAGAGCATGGCGGGAAGCCAGGGATCGCAGTTTTGTCCGGCCACTGGTTATTATCGCCGTTTCATACAAATTGACGATGTGAATGCCTACCCGATTAGGACCCTCGAATATTGCGGATACAGTGGCTCGTCCGGACGAGGAGGCACCAGTTGCAAACTAGTATGTATTAGTGCCACAGAGCACCGCAGCCTGGGATGAAGAGTGATAGATCATACATCAAATTGCTCTCGATAATCCGACTTTACGAGCTGTGAACTCTGCCCCAGCCGAGAATACCCCAGGAAGTGTTTACTGCCGACCATTTCAATTTCCACTCTTTTCCAGCGGTAGATCAAAAGGGTGATTGCCTTGGCTACTACAGGGTTGTCCTCCTCACCTCCGTACACCGGCGGGTTGGTGAGATAGAAGAACCCCACACATTGACGAGAGCATTGCGCAGCTCTCTCAGGAAGGTGGCCTTGGTATCCGATGAGGTTGGTGAGAGAATAGTCCAAGACAGGATGGTAGAAAGGGAAGTCCGGACAAAGTCATGGTGGGATGATGATGACGGAGAATGGGCGGAGATGTCATTCTTAGTGGGTGGTTTTAGTGTTCGCGCCATCGCAGGATCGTTTGTAGCACGCCAATCGAAGAGGCTTTTGTGACGCAAATTCCATGCTTCGAAGTGTGCTCATATGCCCATCATGTCGAGCCGCATGTTTAGCCTCCAACATAGCTTTATGCTCATTTTGCGGCTTGACATCTATCTTGAGTCATGGTTCATGCGTAATCGAGAGCCTATACCCCTGTTGTGACATCTTCGCGCATACAAAGATCGGCTAGTGCTCGCAGTCCTCCCAGCCTTGTTCGGTCACATATCTTACTGTTTTCGTGATTACTGTGTGATAACCGAAGAGTCCGCCATTTGGCTATTTTATAAGTTCTCTAGGATCGCATGGTAAATATCAGGATCCAAGGCGTCCTCCTTTCCGGTCCCGAAGTACAGTACATCAGACGTTCTTTTCCCTCAATCCAAGTCATAACAATAAATGGCCCTACGCTGGTTGTATTCTCTTCCAACATCCTGTGTAGCCTATGGTGCGAGGGACAGGATGCGGGTATTGTTCGCAAATGTACTTATCAGCACCGCCTCGTTGCGTACTTTTTCAATAAGAAACATGATTTTCCAGACAGGAGAAAACAATCAGCCGATCTTCATCGTCCCAAATGAAGATGAAATCCGAAGTTAAAGGATCCCGAAGATATGGAAATGGCCGCAAACATCACGGTTAGTCTCTCGACTTGCCATCTCGCACATCCCTTTAATCAGGTCGAACACAATCTGATGCAGCCCTTTGTCAACTTCTTCATAAGGCCATTGGGTGTCATCAAATCCATAAGAGCTCTACAGACAGGGATGGTAATGCCAGGCTGAAGTCGGTTAAACCGGGGACTTCCATTCTAGGAAGTCACTTTATCGGTGCTTGTAATTTCATTTTCGTGAAAAGCGTAAATGAGCTCTTCTAGATAAAATCAATAAATGTACCATACCCTCCGCCAGGTATATAGAAATATTCTAGAATAGCTGACAGACTGTGGTTTAGAAGTGTTGTTCGGCAAGACAATACTAGTGCTGGCAACGAAATAGAGGTAGTAGTAAACTGAACGAAATAAAAAAGCCTCTACCAGTGCGGGGCTATGCTCAATTTTTACACTTCATTCTGCATTCGAGACGTATTGACTTACAGGGTAGTACCAATATACCACAGGCTACAAGATCACATCCACCATCGCATGATCTGGCAAGACAACGTTAGACCCTCGAAGTTCAACTTCACCTCAAAAGCCGGTTTATCCCAAAGAATAAAGCAGTCTTGATCTGTCCACACAAAATTGGGATCATGCAGTTCCATGTCGTCAAAGTTAAAATTACGACCCGCGCCAAAATAGGAACGATCCAACGTATGCCAGACTAACGAAGAATTAGTTAAGCTTTCCCAAAGTCGGTAAATATCATATTTGCGCCCAATACAGTTCCGAGGCCCGAAGCTAAATGGTTGAAGTACAGTCTTACTGTCGTTTTCGAACCGAGGGTCACCCAAAAACGCTCTTGAAATGAAGCTATCAGGCTCGGTGAATTTGACAATGAATGGTATGCCGCGAGCGATATACAGAAGTAATTGTCTTTAAAATATATTAGTGCGATCAAAGATCTAGAATTTAGGTAATTTACGCCCCCAGGAACCCATTTCCCGCGATAGTATCCCCTGCGGATCTATAATTCGGGGCAACCCAACAGCGACAGGAGGATACATTCTCAGTCCTTCATTAATCACGGCATGTATATACGTCAGTTGACAGCAAGCCTGCAGAGTTATTCCTGTCATCGATTTGAACGCGGTTCGCACTTCAACTGGCGTATATTAGGGCTCTTAGCAAGTAATAAGTAACACCCGAAAGCAGTGTCGCGGTTGTTTCGGATCCCGCAATAATTAGAGTGCTTGCTTTATTACACTACCTCCAAAACTCATGCCCTTCCTTCAGTGTCTTGATGTTTCAGGATGTGGTTGAAGAAATCGGCCTCTCATTGAGCTTTTAACCGGCCCAGAACCTTTTGTTTGCCAATTGAGATGCTGGTATCTCTGCCGAAGGATAGATTTGGGGATGAATAGGTAATTTGAGTATTGGAATCCGCCGCATGAGGTTGAATAGGCACCGAATTTGATGTTCCCGCGATAAACTTCACCCATGGATGGTATCTCCGACTCTTCGAGACAAACCAAACGGCTCCCCAAAATGCTAGGTCCTCGATAACGTCGAACGTGGTGGTTGTACCACGACACCATGTCGACGGGCTTGTTCTCATCATGGCATTCTCATGCAGACGCTGAATCAAAAGATCGATGTAGCCTCTGACGATTGGCCTCTGGCCCCGGAGCGAGCTCGGAGAATGCATGCGATAGCAGACGCCCACCGAGAGAATGATCCGCAACGCCGGATTGGATGATGCTGGGGACCATTTGCGGTGGGGTGGGAATAACCGGACATCCTTTTTTGGCCATGGCCGGGACGAGTTCCATATATATGGGTTCCAGGCGTCGCCATCGACGAACGACAGTTCGTCCGGGGCAATGCGAATCACTTTGCCGTATTTTACGTGTAGATCCCTGATGGTTTGGTATACGACCCTTTAAGATGGTTCTGTATGTATGGGATCCGTGTCGCCGCGAAGGACTTGGGACTGAATCGCGCCAGAGGGTGGAAGCAGACATTGTAGATAATTATACCGATGAGGTATAAAAATTCCCAGCCACGATATGTTATTGGTAAATAGACCCGTTGCTATCATCACGCAGGCTCACTTTACCAGTCCAACGGCCAGTCCGGCCACCAACACCGCAGGATAAGATGTTTCGGCCACCGCAATAGCCAAGGGTCTACCCATGTTAAGTCTACCGTATTAGAAACCGGTCGTGTCATGCGAAGGTAATAGGAAATTGCCTGCAGAAGGGACGCCCCGGAGATATTTATCCCTTGTTAGCACCGGTAGCCCCTCTGTTGATCATTTTACCTGACCAGTCAGATAAAAATGCCCCATGCAACTGCAACGGCCTAATACCATGTCAGTGAACATAAAGTAAGAGAGACAGATCCGCAACTCTACGGGGAAAATAACCTGATATTCACCATACCCCGCACGTCATATGCTACTCTCCCCACTGACGTACATATTGTGTTGTAGAATCCATAAGGATCCACGTACGAGGCTGTTACGGCTGGGGTGACTGTTGGGCTGCATGTCCATGCCGACATCCTGAACATATGTTAGCTGTGAAGGAAGATCAAGCATAATGACCTATGTGTGCATATCCTCGCCCTTCTTCAGGATGCAGGTACCATATTAGTGGGTGGTTTGTATATGCGCCATCAACTACGTTTAAATATTGTACACAGCCGTCATATTGAAAGTGTGGAGACCACGGCCAAAGTAACGCAGTTTAGAGATGAAGATATTTAGAAATAAAAATCTCCGGCTGAAGAATAGACTTTGAAAAACTCTCACGAATATGGAGGTGAATTAACTAGGAGTTCTTTTAATCCTGCTGATTGCTTCGACGGCTTGCCTGTCAAAAGGAAGCTCCAAGAATGTCTCCCATTTGTTTGCCTGTCCTAAAAATACGTATTACACTGTAGATTTAGGTATACCTGCCGGTCTGCTTTGATTTTTTTGCCAGCTGATAAACACGCTGGCGAAGGTGGAATAACAATCTAACTACCCTTTCATAGAGTGTTCTGAACGAGAAGATTTTTGTCTAGAAATTTTGGCTATAGCACTATTTTTTGAGGTCTAATATGGATCATTGTATTGAATGCCTAATTTGCTTGTGTGGATCAGGTGACCTAGGGTGGCCTCCGTGACCACCCCAGTGGCAATCTCGGTAGAGTTGGCCGATTAACATATATTTAGGCTGGCGACTTCTTACTTGGCTTCCAAGGCTTCGAGTATATTGAGCGGTAGCAGAAGTCGATCTAGGTTATAGAGGGCAGAGGTAGAAGGGTCTCTTTAAAAGCCCATCAAACAAAGCGATGATGTAAAAGAGTCTCCAAATTTTTTATAGCTCCCCGTGCAGGCTGATGCAATAACTACCATACCACCCTTTCATAGCTGTCTCTTCAAAGCACATCCCCTTTGCTTCAAGAATTCCCCGGACGACTGCAAACAGTCTAAAATTGTGGAATGACGACACACCGAGCAGGTTCTCTCCTGGAACAGTATAATCCCACTACCCACAATCCAACGACATATCCATTGCCACCGTTTTACCGTTGGAGATGCAACGGATGCTAGAACTTGTATTTTGGCTTTGACTCCGCAGAGGTCAAGGACGACGATGGTCCGATGACAACAAAGGAGGTACCCCTTTGGTGAATATTGGAGTCGGAGAACCATGCAACCTCCAAAGGAAAGGGCCAGTTTCCCCATTTGGGGAAAACCCGGTACGAAACAGGGTATGGGAATAACCTCTGATACGCTGGGTTTAAATAGCACTCGTCGGATGCACCATACACGGGAGTATCACCTTTTTTTTTTTTTTTCTCGACGTTTCTAGTGCTACGTTAAATATCATAAAGGTCAAAAAATGGAGAATGAGTTCATTGCTATGATGTCAATCATCCTTCAATACCCGTAGGGTGGACCCATGGATAAAGGAGGATGCTCGTGCCTAAGACTCTTACTAATAAACTTAAGTTGAAATACGAGTACATATAAGTCCACAGGTACCTATTGTCGTAATTCTATTATATCCAAGGTAACTATATAAGCTTTGGCGCAAAACTATCTACAAAAAAGAAGGGGAAAAAGGGACAAAGAAAATCAAGGTATATATTCAAGGCCAGAAAAGAAAGTAAAATGACCAGCCACCAACCAATCCAATCATCCAGTGACTATCTATATGGTCATCAAGAACGCGACCGAGACAGCAATCAGCGCAGAATACCGATTCAGATGCCCGCGGGTAGTGCAGAAGACGCAGCCTCCTCCATCTGCAACTCCGGTTCACTAATTCTTCGGTTCTGACTATCGACGGTGCCGTTCCAGCAGTAGTTTTTGAAACAAGTCTGGCAGGCCTTAGGCAGGGTGGTACCGGTTCGTTCTCGCGGAGCGAGAGATGATCGCGCAGCCGACACACGATTACGGCCGCCCAGGAGGAATTGGCCGCGAGTGACGACGTTATAGCCATTCAGATGATATCGTCGCGCTCGAGTCGGAGTACCTGCATCTTGAGGTGGAGGCGGAGTGGCATGTATGGGGGGCGATGGCGATACTATCGATCAGGGGCGACGGCCGGTGAGGTTCTTAGGTGACGCAGCCGAAGAAAGTCGGACGTTTGTTCAAAACCCAGATTAATGAATGTGTTCTTGTCCGAACAGGGAAGATTTGGTTCCGTTACCGATACCGGTGGAGCTGAGACTACGTTCGTGGTGAATGGACGAGTGAATCGCCGTCGCCAGCCGCTGGTGTCCGCGATGGAATCGACAGCGAAAACGACGTCGACATGGCGACCGGGCTGGATCACTGGATGCAGAGAGGGATGTTCTGGACTGCCCGCCGCCGTCGACAACATCGAGATCGCGCTGCTGGGCGTAGATGGGGTGGCGTTGCGGTAGCGGGTAGAACGGGTTGGGGGAGTAGACGGCGATATCCCTACCGTTTTTGGTCCATGCTCTGGCAGTTTGGTACATGGTGTCCTTGACGGTCGGGGGCATCGGTCTTGCTGGAGACGCAGGAGACCCTGGCTGAACAGTGACGAGGAGGTGCCCATGACGAAGCCGGCGCGCCGTGAAGCCTGCACGCACTTCGTCGTCAGCTAACTCTGCCGTCCTCGAATCGAGAGCCGAGGAATTCCAGTGGCGCAAAAAGCCGTGGTAGACGGAGGGATCCCAGGCCGAATCTCCAGGGGCTTGAACTCGCAGACGGTGGAGTTGGTGCCGATGACCCTTTCGCCAGGGTTACGTCCGTCGGCAACGACCAATGGCAGGCATCTGTCCGCGCTTGAAGGTGTCGGTCAGGGCGATGGAGGACCAGGTACGATGCCACCGTCGTCGGTGGTGGAGCTGATGAACTGGTGGGAGAGGGCACGACCCCAGTAGTCAGTGATGGAGGTGTTGTAGCTGGCTTCTTCCTTAGCGTCCACCGCTTTGATGAGATGTTTCCAGTAGCTGGCGGTGCTGAGGGATCTGCACGCCCTTGTAGTTGGGACCCCTGAAAATGCTCTTATCCAAATTTAGACCTTCTGTCCGCCTGTAGGGCGCTCACGGTGGCGAAGTTGTTAACCACGATGGAACCCAGCAGCCAACCGCCACCGCTGAGGCCGGAGACGCAGGTAGCCGATCGCAGCAGGTCGCCCAGCTGGCCCTTGGCGGTGGAATTGTCGGTGCGACTGTCGAAGGCCTTGAGGGCACCGGCGCCGCTGGTCATGGCACGGTAACCACCGCCAGAGACGGCGATGGCGATATTAGGGATATTGGAGATGCTGCTGGAATGCGCGTATCGATGTACTTGGCGGCGTCAAAGAGGCGATGTTTAGTCGGCCCAGGAGATCCTTTCCAGGGTTGAAGGGTCCCTTGCGACGGATCTTGAGCCAGTCGGTTGTCCGTTGGCATACCCTCCGGCGGATCGGATGCTGGGACGAGTGGCCAGGGACAGGGAGACATTGGCCGGGGCGTAACCGTCAGGGGCATTGGGAAGGGCACGCGGGATCGAGAGGGAGAGAGGCGGCGCTGGACAGACCAGCTGCCGCAAGGGACAGGAAGAGGGATCTTCATTGGGCGGTCCTGGGTATGAGATCTAAGTGAAACTCACAGTCAGAGAAGAACGGACGGAGCATTATATTATTTATTTTATCCTAAGGAACCACTCGATCCACGTTGGTACAGCCTTCGTCAATAGCGTCCAGTTAGCGTGGACCAACCGGAACGACCAAGAACGAAGATACGGTGCCCGGTGGAGATAAATCCCCAATCGTGACCCCAATCGGAGTCCGGCAGGCATAGGGCCGTAGGCAACATGATTACGGAAGGTTAGCATGGGGATTGCTCAGATCTGCTGTGTCCAGGCAGGACAACGTGGCTGACTGAGTGATCCAGGGGACAACAGGCATATGGGGCGCCTGAGGGGTGCTTTGTAGGCAGCAATTTCTCTCTTCTATGGCGCAGTGTGGGCTGGATAAGTAGATGAGACATCTTCGAAGCGATTGTCAGTTCAGAAAGACTGAAATTCGGCCCCAGGCCCCCACCTTTCCCAGTCCTTTCCGATCTTTTTGGGCAGCCCTTTTTTGCCCTGACGAACCGGTAACGGAAGATGACTCATCATTCGCATAATTTCAAGGGACTTCCTTTAAGAGAATTGTGCCTGCACCGCATAGTCTGTACTGGATATTACTGCTACCGCCATTAAATAGTATACAACACTGGATGGGATGTAGAATCAATATAATTAATATCCCATAATCGATCAACTACCCAGGGTCATCAAACCCTGATCAATCCATGGATACATATCTTGTAGCCTAGCCACACCACAGGAGGATGGTCAGATCGTGGGCTAATCCCCATTCAATTGGGCAAGTCCCAAAGTGGAGTCCGCTTGGCAATGCCAATTTTCACTTTATTCTTCCTTTCGGGTGGACCATGGATGTGAAAAAATCCTGTGGCGGCGCACATATAACTGCCTCCCCTGACTGACAGTACAGTACTCACTCTACTTGCTCATCACTGCATGGCAAGAAATACTCACATAGCAGTGAAAGAATGCTAAGAGTTTATGAATGTAAACAACGTTTCCAGAAACCAGGTAAAAAAGAGTAGATTATATCGCAAAATCTAGGACTACCCCATGCCCCCTCCTTATTTCTTACCTGATCCCCGCAATCTGCGATCCACCAATAAATCATGGAAATGCTTATCTGCCTAGTTAAAAACTCTTCGGCAGAAACAAAGCCGAATCCCCAAGCCAGCGAGGATGAACCCCACGCAAGAGGTGGCAATCACAAGGGACTATCTTGGACAAAGGGTAACTAGCCCCCCATGATTCAACGGAGCCATAACAAGCGCAGCTCTATATGCCCAGGAGAGAAAGTTCGGAAGGAAAAATCGATCCGGAAATAGACGCGCGATGTCAATGAGAAGATCACAGATGGTAAGTGAAAAATTTGAGAGTCTCATTGGGGTATTTAGATTGTCCCTGACTTGCAAGTAGCTGACTGGTTGATGTAGAAAGAATGTGTCGGAGAAATGGTCGAATTAGAGAATTGGGAATAGGATAATCGGGAAATCGTCGATAGTGTAATATTCACCAGCATGGATCATCACCTATATCTGTCTTTTGAAACGACTTCAACAATCCCTGAGACTTGATCCTCTTTGCGGTTCCAGGAACCGTGTATTCATCCGGACATAGTTCCGCCATCGTGCGTACATTCTCCGGTAACTCGGTGCCTGACTCCATCATACGAAGCGAGAAGTCGATCGAAGTAGCCCTGCGCCTGGGATACCGCTGTCTAGCTAGTCATATACATCATGGCCAAATATGGAGAGCGTGCCCTGTAATATCGGGATGGCCTCGTCCTGCAGCCGATGTTCCGCCCAGGTCAGATACCGTTGGAGCCAAGGCACCGCTATTTCGGCATTTTCAGATCCAGAAGCGCCATACGAAAACCTGGCTATGCCGCCCTGCATTGCATACATCATGCCCATGTGCGCCACGATGTTCATATAGTCTCCGGGTGGTCCGCACCCAGATACTCCTCTGCGCTGGCGAGCGCGCGTCGCAGCGTTCCGAGGGTTCGGTGATGCTGGCGCTGGCCTGCATCTGACTGGCGCCGAGGATGCGTAGCCCCCAGATGGTGAGTGCGTGTCCGGGGACCGAGAAGATTGTGCAATTCGCGGAGACCTTGGAGATTTCATCAACGGCTGTCTGTGTCTGCGGGTTAAATCTTGCGGCGGCTCTTCTCCACCCTCGGTCCGGGGGCATGGTCCGGAGACGACGAGCTTCAGCGGGTACAGAAAGCACCGCAGCCAGTGCCCGGATGGGTTCTCACCCAGGAGATGCTGCAGCCGTGGCACGTTTCTTCAGCCGCAGCGACGCCTTCCCGCGACGAATCGAGACAGCCATACGCCCTCGGCGAGTCTTCGGCGGGTTTCCAGCGTATCGAGATCGTCTTCGCCGATGGTCATCTGCCGCCTGGCCAGGACGTTGGCGCATACCGACTCGCCTTCCCGGTATTTGCCCTTTGGCAGAGAATTTCAATCATGAGAATTCCTCGGCTTTCATGGCGAGAGGATGTCGTCGGTCGAATACGCGCTGGGTGTTATTCGAGACCCATTCACACACCACTCTGTCGCCTTGTTAAGGTACCTGGACCGCAGGTCAGATCTCGCGAGGTTATATCCGACCAGTAACGTGCTGTGGTGGATCCGGACCCAGAGTCCGCAGATGTTCCCGGAAGATGGCTGGCCCTATATCCCGAGTTTATCCCACTGCCAATTATTCTTTTGCCTGCGGCCTGCATGGAGCGGGGATCGTTATCGACAGCGACAAAAAGCGTTCCGATGATTGCCGGGGCACGGTGCTGGCGATCGACTGAGAGGGCAGGATGCGCTGCTGTTGAGATGCATCCGGGGAGGCACAGGGGGAGGTAGACGCGACGTCGTCGACGGCTGCGGGATGTATCCCCTGCTCGGCAACGAGGGACTGAATCTGCGATCTGTTTGATGTTTCGATGAAAGCAGGTACATCGATCCGCGGGAGCCAACCTGCACATCTGCGAGTGATCTGCGCCGAGTTTGAGGCGGTCTCACGCTGACCGGGGAGGCCCAGGACGGCAGGTGATTCTTCGTCGACGACCAGCTGTGTTGATTGAGTTTGGAGCGATCCACAGCATTGGGAGAGGGATATAATGAACGTGACTGATGGACGCTGGCCCCGAACTTCACCAAGCAACACCTCCTTCCCTCGATGAAGCTGGATTAACTTTATAATCTCCAGCTGGAAAGTGAGAAACGCACGCTCATCTGTCGGGTAAATGAGCGAATTATGTTCCAAACAATCTAACAGATCGTTGCTGGCATGGCCTTTGATACGAGAACTAAAACTTTTGGCTGCGATCTGCCAGTTCGACGCCTTTGGTGCCGTGATGGACAGCCGGAAGAAGACGAGGCCGGAGAGGTTCCAGTTCGGATGGCGGTATAATTAGGGTCTTCTTTGGGCGTTGAGCAGGGCCTAAGTTGACATTAGATATATACATTGGAATTGTAATTGACACAAACCTGTTTAATCACCAATCCGCCTAGACTATGGCCGATGAAGATGATTTTGGGGAGTCGGACGTTCTAACGTTCTGTTAGCATGCACAACATACCGAAGAGAACAGAGATGATAGATACCAACTGCGGGACTCTGCCCATCCAACAAGTTCAATAGAGTATTAGCATTTCCTGACACCCGCCCATTACAAGTCTGCGGGTTCGTAAATGTTGGAATTGAGTATCCACAGAAGATGCGCGCCTGGGGAATGCGTCATGGGGAAGGAGATTCTGGGCCAGAAGGAAACATTTGATGGGTCCAGGTCTCGAACGGATGAAGTCATTTCTCCCCACGGGGTTGAGGCTGCGGACGAACACAAAGCTTTAGATGTTAAAAAAGAATAGTAAACAGTGACGAAGAACGCCTTTACCGATCTCTGGGTTGCTCAGCAGGTGCAAAGACTTCCCCAGGAAGGGTACTCTACATGTTCTCCAATATTCTTCACTAGCAGCAGCTTACAATCAAGTACAGAACAGATACTTACCACATGATGGATGCGCGCGACATCACGACGATGGATACAAACAGCATCCAGTGCTGTCAGAAGATAAGAAAGTCAGAGACTGCCAACTGCGGCAGACTGGAGGTAAATCTAGATCGTGACGGGCAGTCTGGAGCAGATACCCACCCCACCTTACTCCAATCGCTTCTGGCTCGGGGCCATTTAGAGCAAGAATGATACCAAGATGATGCGAGGCCGCGATACGAGGTTAGTGGCCGGAGGATTCCTCCCGATTGGCTTCTGCAGCCAGGACTGCACCGGAGTTGGTGCAGCCTGGCGTGCCGGACCAGATTGGGCGTAATCATCGAGAAAAATGGAGGATTGGGGAGGCTGTTAGATTCGCTGCCGGATTCTATATCCCCTGCTTCCACCAGTGGGAGGTCGGATTGTCGAGCCCGAGAAGCTCTGATGACATCCTGAATTTCCCAGTTTAACACATCAACGTTAACTCCCTGCCCATTGCCGTCCATTCAGTTTCACAAAATCCATCAGCCGCACAACTCGACCCAGGCCATTGGGTTACTCAAATCTGAAGGGTCGCTTTGAAGTGGCGCTAATTTTTCTGTCAGGGTGACCTCTGGCCAAAGCGATAAACCCACTGTTTTTACCAATAGCAACAGCCCCATACAGCCAGGGTTTCCAAGATCGTCTAGAAAGTGGCCGGTGACTGTATTTTTGCAATCATAGGTGTCATTGGAGGGATGTTGGCTTGCATTTGACCTCGAAGGATACAGCTTTCGGCGAAATCAGTCGATGGCAGTTGGGTTTGGGTTCAGTGTCAATTTTGAGAACGGTAATATAGGGTACGTTGTTCTTCGTAAGCATTGGAGCTTTGACTGCACAATGGTAATCTTCGAACGGGAACGAGGGGCTCCAACATTTGTTTGCCAGAGCCGTTGTAAAATGTTTGGGACTCTCTGGGTTTGACCGCATCCAATGCCCTTTGAATGGCCAAGAGGGAATTGAGGTGGCTGGGGACAGAGTCACTTGATCCAAGGAAGTAATAAAACTAAAAAGAGGAGAGAATGAACTCTTGGAAAGAGGTATGCTATTCTGGTATGTAGGGGTAGGACGGCGCCCAGAGGGATACATGCAGGGTATAAATAGAGAACACAGAGAGAGTTCCGATATAGTCCCCAACCCCCAGGAGTCTTAGAAAGGCATCATTCAATTGGCACCGCTAAACTAAAGGGGAGATATATGGGTTTGTATAAGCACGAAGACTGAGCTTCGCAGATAGACTCTGATCTCCGGTAAGGGTATGGTGTAAACACCGAGCTAAAATCACTGGTGCCTCAAAGCTTACATTATTCTGACGCAGATAAATTCTGTTACAAGTCACTAGCTATAGCGGAGTATGCCACGCCGCTTTGTTTATCATTCTGGTTATAATAAACGCCAGACCTAGGATTCCTACTGAGTTTATTGGATGAAAATTATTGCTGTCAATGGAAAGAACTGATTATCAGAGTAATTTCAAGAGCATGCTAGGATCAGCAAGAAACCTATTTCGCACCAACTAGAATCAGCACTACTGTGCTAGACTTTGCTGGTGCTTATTATAGTCGACATATAATGGATTTGCTGGTACGGGCGTCTGGCTTATAATAATGCAAGCAATTAAAAAATTTAAAACGAACTGTTAAATTCCGCTGCTAAAATAGATACCAAACTTCATTGCTTTCTAAAATTTTATATGCTTTAACGTCCCTTGTAGATGACACATATGCCAGGCGACTTACCTTCAACTGGCAACCACCTCGCTTTCTGGGATTTATACATATCTATAATATCTAGCACGTCCGTAATATTTTTTAATTCGATCAGTTTGTGAAATTCCATTGGCATTATGCCTGCAGAGTATATATTTTAAGAGTAGACAAACAAAATTTCGACGTTATATATACACAGTACGTGGGAAAAACAGTCGCACGTTGTTCGCCTAAATCATTCTGGCGCGAGATAGAAATGTCTCAAAGAATGGAAATGACTAACCCAGGCGAGGAGGATCTTACGCATGCTAAAATAGATCGGCGTAAGTATGTCCCTTTAAACATACCCCAGGTATTAGGTTCCTAGGGTTGTACTCAATGAATATTTTACAGTGATAAATGCAGAATCCCGAAGGAGGGTCCACCCAGATACCGGGGCATATTCGTGCAGGAATATATAATGCTTCTTTACCTATATATGTAGCAAATGAAACCACATTACTATTATTGGTTTTTAATATTATATGTAAGAAATACTCCACTAGTTTAGAATACCGGGCTAGCTCTTGTCCACTGTTGTTCTAGAGTATTTGTATCTCTATCTATCCGGCCAGCTAAATCGAGATATGAAAAACCTGATTCAGTATATATCTATATGCCGATCAATCCGTGATAGCTTCATCCTCTGCCTTGGATTTGTCTAAGGAGCGTGAAACAACCATCTTCGCCATATGTCTATCACGTGCAGTCCGGCTGGCAAACCACCAGCCACAGTATTACCACAGCAGAAGCAGAACCGCTGTGTCAGACCCATTATTGCATAGACCAATAGACAGGAGATACCGTCCCACATGTGAGATCTTAAAAACAAATCCATCTCTACGCCCACAGCATGGTGGTATTACGTATACACACCCAGTGGAAGTGTAAATCCCCACCGGTTCATAAGCACATTAGAGCGGAAACGGCGAGCCATAATAAATAGAGCCAGCGCAAACACCAGCCACGAGACCAAAGCCCACATGAAAAGTGATATCGCGATGCCGGGCTATATGTCCGACTATGGATCCAAAGTATTATTAGACTTCAAGTAGCTTCCCGAGCAAATCTTCCCAAGATGATAGAGAATGCTGCGTAGTCAGTATCAATACCTATTCATATGACTGACAGCTACCGAATCCACCAAATCCTAACGGCCCAAGAGGCAGAAAGCAGTTCACAATTGTCTCCCGCGATGGGAGCTTATGGACGGCCAGTCGCTGATAGTAACCAAACCATCATTGCCATGGTGTCGCCATTCCCCAGAGCACATAGGATGCAATCATTGTCCCCTTGGCGGGGTAAGGTCTGGCAAAATCAGCTACTTCCGCACCGGTTCCAGAAGCAACAATCGTTGCAGCAATCGGGAGTAATTGAGGGCCGTGATGCGCTCCAGCGAGGTGACATGGCTCTTGTGATATGCTAGGCATATGTTAGATCTTATGAATACCATCGGTGGGAAAACTAACAGGACAAAAGATAACGATACCGTCACTGACGCAGCAGCAACCGCGTCGACAATCCACAGTGCCCAGGCTGTCGGACGCGCCTAATCACCCCACCTTGGCACGCAGATAAACACCCACATCTCAATCAACGGCGATTCCCATGGGACAAGTAGCGAGAAAAAGTGAATTGACGGGATCTTGGATCATTACGCCCCAGATCTCGGGGTAGAGCGCATATCGCAGGATGGACATGGAGAAGACGGTGGCGAAGAGGATGGCATTCAGACGAAGAAAATAACGGCCATGTAGTCCAACGCTGCATATTCAAACGGAATAATGTGGAAGAGAATGCCAACAATTCCGTCCCCATTGTGGTTGAGAACCATCTGCGAGCCGTTAATAGATGCGCTTCAACATGGATGCGATGAGGTCATACGATGGACTGAAATTGATCACACGCCGCCATCCTGCCGTGTATTTCATTGGAGAAATATGAGACCGTTGGTCCCCGCGGATGTTAGAATTAGTCGCGTTCATTGTAGTTATTCTAGAGTGAGAGTAGAATAGAAAGGAATATTCGAATCATTGAATATAGGAGAATATGACGGCCGGCTCGGCCGAGAGGAAACTGATCCGCCGTCCATCACCTGAAAACATCATCACATCTCTGGCGACTTCAGATCTAAGTTTCTATCGACTAACACCAGCATTGACACTATTAACTCTCTGTCTATCGTCATATGTCTTACCACATTAACACATCCACAATGCGTTATGTTATGATTATTCGCTCAGGGGAAGGAATGTGTGGCAGAAGTACAGTATACCAGCTACACGCCAGTAGTAGGCTCGGGCAGCCTGTCTAGCTTATCTAGATGGGGACTAACTAATGTTGAGCATATTACAAGCATGGGCGCCTGCCCCGGTTTCGACCCTCGCTTAGTCATCATTTATGTAAGTCGCTTTAGCAAACACAACCTGGCGGCGACCCGGCCACCCGTTCAATAGAACAAGCAATCGCTTCCAACAGGTTATGACCCTCAATTCAAGCTAAACGAAGACCATTTTGTTTATAAAAATATACGGAATCGCTTCGGCTAGCACTAATTCACCTGCTGTTTCTTTTATATCGTTATTCCACCCTATTGCATGTTCTAAATTATTTATTTACTGATTCATTGTTTACTTCTAATGCGGATTTACCCCTAGATTCGCTGCTACCAGTTGCGATAATTATTGTAGTATCACCACCGCGATGCCTCCAAAAACCTCCAAAGGAAAGGATAAAATAACTGCACCGCAGACTCCCCTTATTAGTAACACCAGCTTTAACTGGGCAATGGCCCTTTAGAGTAAGAAGGCAGCCCCTAATATCTAATCCTATAAAGGGAAGCCAGAGATAATAATATAATATAGTAACACTACCAACCAGTAAAATACTAATCTTATTTGTTAGATTACTAAGTTAATTCGTGATTAAATATAATACCTTTGCGCGATAAAATCGCGGAAGTGCGCTGGGAAATGCGACAAAAGACCTTGTAACAATTATTAAAACAAACTATGTATATCCAAAAATATTCAACAAACTTCCTTCATATACAATGGATTTGTTCAAAAAATAATGGCCTACCAAAACTATCACGCATATTCGATATGCTGAACACCACAGTTTACGTAATTGAGAACCCCAAACCATAAATCCTTTTCGCAGCGTGCAACTTAGATCTGCATCAAAATTGGTAATAAGCGTACTTTATGGATGCATGCTTAAATATCGGTAAGTTAATGTCAAGTCAGGATTTGCACATCCTTTATTGCATGTCCCTTTCGAACCGTTAATTGATGTAGGTTTTAGATTGAAGGAAAAAATGTTATCACTTTAAATCCGTTTCCAAGCAATGATCCCATCTTAATCGAAACATGGAGTGCACGGCTGGTAATGCCATACTTTTGGTAGATTTACATTCGGCGGCAGATGTCACACACATGGCGATGGTTTTGTAGTCTCCCTTATATTACACAAATCAACCATCCCTTGCTCAGAACCCCTGAAAGCTTACCACCAAACAATAGCGGACCATTTCACAGTTACACAACTGTTACCAAGGGCTAACTTCCCTTGGCCTGCCGCACGGTGTGTTTTGGAGTTATTCCATAGCCATTTCTTTGATCTCTCGTATGGCAATACGATTGTTTTCATTGTCTCGGTAATGCGAGAGTACTTCGCCGTAGATTGCCATCAACCTTTCGCGAATCCCAGTAAGGTTCCTGCAGTGTCGGTGTTTTTCCTCTTTATCTGTAATTGTCCAGCCAAAGACCTTTCCAACCTGGGCCTCTTTGGTTTAGCAATGATCGCGCTCCTGATGCTGCACTTAGTTCATAGCAGACGCCGCTATATTTCCCCCCTCTATCGTTGTGGCAATCCATGATACGAGGCAACCAGAGAGCCGAAAACCCGGAAGTCTATAACCCTCTGATGTGAAGGATCTATTTTTATTCTGTTTACTAGAGAATGTATCGATGGCCGATTGAGCCTGGCGTTTAGGGCCCATCCGCTTCATTTGCCGTCAAATTTTAGTAATGGTCTCCCAGGCTCCGCTGTTAGAATGGTCCAGGCTGAAGCCATAGAGAACTCGGACACCAACGGACTTCAATTTCCTTTTGTGCCATTTGCTGTAGCTCTGGGATGATACACTCATTGCCTGCCGAAGAACAATGGCCTGGGTGCTTAACGTCCAGCCAGAGAAGTAATTGGTTTCCCATTCATTATGCCAGCGGCAACAGCGCTAAACAATTTTTCCACGGCATCCTGTGGCCTATCCCAAGGTGTATTCTTGTCAGCTACGCCACGCATAGCTTCAGACCCCATTATAGGGTGCCACATCCACTCGGGCGCATTGGCACCGTCACTGAGCTTGTGGGACCGCACTGGCATGCAAAACGCGCGGTGGGCAATGAGATATATATCGGTCGTCGGTGTTTTGTAACACAGTCTGCTCGAGAATACCACCAGAGCAGCCGCTGGCCAGCAAGAAAGCAAAGGGTATTATATGAATGAGACATAGCTTTAAAAAGCATTATGAAAAGGGATCCAGCAAGCCATTGATAACTATGACCTATTATCCTTTTGTCAGTCTCTATTATATAATGCATTATTTACGTTTTGCTTAAGGCCTTTTGTTTCATACCTCAGACCACTAAATTATTGTAAATATGTTGATTCTTGTCCAGAGTCCAAATTAGTTTTAGATTTGCGCCAAGTCGAAATAATATTAGGATACTCTATAGTACATAGTAGAGCGAATAGAACCAAATGCAGATTATTAGGTTTCCTATATAATCCTATTCTTTATGAGAAAAGTTTAAGACAAAAAAGTTTAAAACAAAAGTAAAGAAAGGCACGTAAAAATTAGGAAAGTGAACCAGAGAAAAAGCTCCACAAACCCGTCTGTTACTCGGATGGCTTGTAGGGACCTTAGGTGAACATGTGCAAGATGACCATTACACTTCCTGCATGCCATAAGAACACGTACTTCAGCTAGACACAATTCCAAGAATATATCGCAACTACTCCGTCATATAACTTAGTGAGACGATTTAATTTGTCATAGACGTTGCATTCCAGAAATGTAAATGTGGGCGATGGAAAATCGTTACTTCAGACGCCTCCTGGAGCACGGTATCATCGTCGTTGGCTATTAGTTATGGCCCCCTAAACTGGTGATTATATAATGATATCATGGTCATCCATTGCGCGAGCGGAAAACCTTGAGTGGTGTTCTAATTTGGGCCGAAAAATCATATTATATTACACAGAAGGGTTATTAACATTTCACCGACTTTTCTCAATAGATCGATCCACTAGATACTTTATCTGGGATAGGGCGTTGGTGTGACGCTCTCTGTCGCACGCTAGGCTCTGGAAACGGATCAAAGCAAATCAGCATAAAAAGAGCTGTGTTCTGGGGAAAAAAGAAAAGGACAGTTGAAAAATGTGCTTCTATTAGCGCTTATAGTAATGAGGGAAAAGGCGAAGCGGGCTTTGGCGAGTAGGACTATCGGGGGTGGTTCTGGTCCCCTCTCAATTCACAGAGGTTTTTAGTATTTCAAAACATTATAAATAATGGCATGTACTGAGAGAAACTAAGTTTTGATCTGATCTGTTATCTGACAATAATCATCCTTCGAGATAGTGTGTACAGATTAACAATATACACAGAAGTGCGACTAACTCTGCCCAAGCTTTGTGGGGAAATGGTAGATAATTGAAGCCAAACTCCCGTTTTAACCTTTGACGACCTTTACTACTGCAGTACCAAGTCCGCTACCAGTCCTGTTGTAGCCATCCGCAGTCACAGTATAGCCGGATCTGATGTTTTGCACCTGAAATGTATTAATTAGTTTTCGACCAGAAAGGTACCTTCCCAAGAGAGAGTAGCGATGCAGTCATCATCTAGATCAGTAAGATCAAGGGTACCTTTTGTATCAGTAGGTTCCGAGTCGCGGCCGCAGAAATTCACGGTGAATCTGTCATTGCTTTGATCTCTGTGTCATTAAGATCACGGGGAGGGATTTCCTTCTCTTTGTCGCCCGCCTCGTGAAATTTTCCGCTGTGATTTTAACATGTTAAAGGCAAGCCCCAGTGCTGGGTAGTAATGGAAGGTGCTACATACGGCTGCATCTGCCCTCGCGATCAGGATGCTCTCGCCATTATTGTTCACACCCTGATCGTGCCATCTTGTGCGTACATTTTGGATGGTAGCCCGGGTTCTGGGTAATACCGAGCAATACCAGCTACCGCAGCGAGATTTAAAGAATGTATAAAGGGCACCGTAGACCATTTATATTATTGTCAAACTGTGAATGCTCCAGCAAACAATTACCGAGCAAAGGCTGACCAGCTATATTATAAGTTCGACAATATTCTGACAGAGGAGCCATAGTGCAATGGAACTGTTGGCATCATGCAAGGAGACAGAAAGTGGAGTACGATTCGATGAGAGTTTGTAGTGCCACTGGGGTACCATGGAAGCCCACCTCATTTATTCAAGAGGTGACGCCATGCATGATAATCCTGACACCTGCTCTCCATGGCAGTTTCTTTTCGTAGAAAGTAAGCCTGCGTTTAATGCACGAGGGCTTTCCCCGCAAAGAAGATCAGATTAAATCGAGGAGTACCCACCGGTTGCTATCGCCTATGTGAGGACACCGACACCCCACAACTCAGGACGCTGGATCAATCGCGGGTGCCGGGATGTGCGTCAAGAGTTAAACTTATTGCTAAAGCCTCCGCTCCCAAAGCGGCCAATATTCCCTTGAAGTTAGCAATACCATGGGTAAGTCTTATGTAGATCGCTTCCGTTCGCATGTACACTTATCCTTGTGTGTTCTTATAGTATCAGAAGCAAATCAAGCCCCTTCAAGTATAAGATAATTCACAAGATACCACGAAGGCCTATATTCCTGACATTAAGACGATCGTAATCGGCTACCTACCCAACAAAGAAGGTTTAACTTATTTTGTAGCGTAAGTTTGCCTTGACATCATCACTGGCGTTATGCAGCAGATAGAGCAGATGCATCACGGCACCTGACGCTAAAAAGCATCTGCTAAAAAGGTCTCGGCTGAGTATATAGTTGTAAAGTCAACTAATTCATAGCTGCATTCATACTAAGGTGTGACGCAGTACATCGAAAACTAGAATATGACATAGACCATCTAAAACCACAAAGCTCTCTTTAATAGCCAAAATGTGGGAACTGTAATCGCAAGCGGTTTCTTACCCCAACTACTGTGCCTATTCGGTTGGGTATTTCATTTGGTAAGCCATGGATCTTGCACACAGTACCCTCCCATGCAGAATCAGCCAATTAATAGCTGCATTAGTACTAGGTAGATGGTAACATCGAAGACGAGAATATCGTGACAATAATAACTATTCACATTGCAAAGCTCCCTGTATTAGCCATAATGCCAATTCGGTTCATATTAGAATGTCTTTCATTATTTCTGCACTTACTGTAAAATATCTTTCCTTTTGTGTATGCGTCATGTTGATAGCTAGGTGGTAGTCCCACCTGAATTCCATCCCAGTAACCTGGTGGTAAATTGCTATTCATGATTTCAGCTTTTTCACGCTAGCATGGCAAATGGTGTACGAAGTTCTTCACACCAGTTAGTCCTGTGGCAACCGGCGCAGTGACGGTTTGGTGCAGCATTTGGTTTGCCATGCCGTAGTTTGTTTGTTCGTTATTATATGTCTCATCTACTATGTTTGTCGTGGGGAACGATGGAGCGGTAGTATGATATTCACCCTATTGCTTATCTCGATCCTCTTCCTTCCTCTCTCCATGCTTTGCAGTATTCTCGAAGGTCGAATAGAGTTGATTTTGGTTTCGTTTCTCCGTTTGTAAAGGCCATGCAACAGTCCTATATCTTCTCACGTTGCATCTTGGATACGTCCCTTCGAGATATCTGACGCACAATGTAGTGGAACTAGCCATCTATAGCTCTGTAGTGTAATGGATCGAATTTCGTGGTTGGTTGGATTACGGGACGACTTACTCCCATCGCGGCAACAGGCAACGCTCTTCAGGGAATGCCAGGTGTCTGGCTGACATGTACTCCGGGAAATGACAATATCGCCTGAATTTATCACACCATGTTGTTTCCGCTTTCATCGCTTCAACCCTTCACGAGTCCATGAATCATCAGCCAATATTAACGGTACTGGGTAGACATCCCGAGAGACACCCCTTGAAATCTAGAATGAGCGAAAATATTACCGTACATTGTCCGTCTATGTCATGGAGTTGTTTAGTACGAGGGTTTGGCTCAAGCCAAACCTTTAATAAATTTGATCAGTAAGTTCGTTGTTAGCAGTAACTATATGCCGGGCAGCCTCGTCCGATTAAACCAGCCTACCGGGCAACGAATTTACTCCATTCCTGTCGGCATTACTGGAGGAAACGGGCGATTTGTTTTTGGTCTCAGATTCGGCCGAGCCAAGATACTTTGGCAGTAGTCAATTGTAGTTTTGAAGAGTTCTTTTTTGTTTTTAAAAAAAAAAAAAAAAAAAAAATTTTCCAAGGGCGATGCAACGGTGGCTTTTTCTGAAAAGTATTGTTGTAACTACATTCGAACGTCATCCCATTCTCCGAATTAAACAAGGTCAGCCAGCCGCATATTGACGATCAGTATGAATGCCGCTGCGTGCTCACCTCCTCACGGTAGAACGTGAGGTGAAAGAATGCTTGTGTAACACTAGTCGGGTTGTTGCGATAATTAGATTCCCAGTAGGTTAGGTCCGCAATGCCAAGAACAGTTCCTGCAACGGGGTAGTATTTCACCCTAGTCGCTTGGAGTCCCCCATCACAGGGGATAAAGAGGAACAAGGACCATTTTTATGCTTTTGGAACCCCAAGCAAAGCGACATACTATATATTCCATAATTTGTATTGGTGTATAACAACCCATTTACTTTGTTCTATTTAAATTTTGCCAGATGGTTCCGGGAGAGCTTCCACTCCAGGGTAACGGGAAAATCCCTGAGATCGTGGCTGAAGCGCAATGTCGTTATCCGCGTGAAGAACAAAAATCAGAATCAACCCATATCCGTCAAGAACGCAAACCTGCGGTGGTGTAATGTTCTAATGCGCGCCCGTAGCACATACAGTACCAATTCTGCTAGTACCAAATCTCACGACGGAAACGACCAGGACATGAGGTTCCCCGCCAGCGACATAAACAAGCTTGATATTCAGCCTTAACAAACAGGAATATTGTTATGGTTTTCGGCTGCATGCATGCTGCGTCCGGTGGTACTGAAGGAACTATCGATCTGAAGGATGGTGACACGAAAATATGTACTCTCACTGGCTCTGCCCATGGGGGAAAGACCAACGATTTCCAACCCGCGACCTAGAAGAGGACGATTATATGGTGTAACCGTGAAAGCTTGAACCGGAAGAACGGTGCGTGAAAAGTGGATGTCATTGTTTCAAAATACCAGAAAGAGCACGAGCAAAAGAGGTGGCACGGTGGTGGCGCGATGCTTTACCTGAACTGACCAGACGCAAGAAAATCAAGTATAAGATATTCCACCGCTCCGAAAGCAAAAACATTCATTGCAACGCAGAGACTCGTTGGGGTCTTATTAATTAACGCTGGAAGGGACAGGCGCACCTGGAATGCTGGTACTTTATTACCGTCAGCGATCCTGTTATTCCGCGAGCCGCGAAGTAGTTTGTCGAACATGGTATGACCAATGGCATGCGCGTTATAGGTAACATTAATTCCCCTATCCTTGAAAGTTTAAGCAGAGTGTGTTAGAAGCTGTGTGGTGTAATAGCCTGTATATCGCTGGAGGCCAGGGGTCAGGTGAAAAACCATCCAATCCTGGTGTATGCACAATGCCGGGCTGAATATACTGTAAATCATAATGTTGTGAAAACCTTCGATGGGGTTCACGGCACCAGGGTACCGGGGAATAGAGCAGGAGAAGATACCAGCCACACGCACGGCTCCCGCTAAGGAGCGTATATATTCAACTAGATATATATCCAACGTCTCAACTAGATGCCACACCCCTGGTTCAACTGATAGGGGATTCGGCGATTGATAACGTTGTGCGCGTAGCCAAGGCCCAGGGAAGGAATCGGTCCGGAATACCATTTCTTCAACAGAGAAATTACCATCTGGCCCTTATGAGAGTGGCAACTCTCGAGACAAAGAAGAGCTGCATAACTCTAGGTGGGTTAGGGCAACGACGACGCCAGGTTCCAAACCTGCCAAAGCGTGTATGTTTCCGAGATGTCTCACCTTATCGGAACATTGTCAGATCCAGAGGTGGGTGTCGGAAGCATTGACCAGCAATCTGGCGACCGATGAGGCTACTAAGAATGTTGAAATGCCCGTTGATAAGGAAAACTCGCAACACAATCTGCTGATACTGGCCATGGTTCGGAACCAACGTCCACAAGGGTGCCTTTTCTCCCTATTTGATAATCTTATAAATAGCTCAATTTCCCAGAAAAAGCCAGATTGGTTGGCGGGAAAAACGATTTCAACCTTCTATAGCGCCATGCAGGAAGGAAGTGACATTGCCTCCAGCAAAACAGAAAAAGGCATTTTCTTCAAGATATCGCTTTTTCGACGTTGATCAACGCGCTGACTTTCTTGCTTGTCTTCGCCTTTATTTTTCTGCGTGCACCGTCTGTTCATTTGCAGGCAGTGCTCCCAGAGGGAAGCACGAGATTCTTTATCATCAACACACAACCAAATGAGTCATAGACTTATAGGCTATTCTTCAACACATCATCAAAACCATGTCTCATGTTGCCAAGCGAGCTTGACTCTTCCCCAGAGGCAGGCAGACTTCCTCATGCTTTTGATTAGGTGAAATTTCCTCTAGTGGTATTCGGCTTTGCAGCGTTGCCCGCTCAAATAAATAAACGTCACCCGACTACTTTTCGTCCCAGATCATATTTCCCGGGCATTGGATCACCATGAAGCACGCCCAGATTGTGGATTGCCTGTGGGACTTCTCAGTTAGTCGAACTACCTGATGGTAGATCGAGATCCTGCTGCCTTGCAGGGTCCTTCCGGTAACCCATAGAACGTTGGGATGAACAATCCTCAGTAATACCATTATAAAAGAATGCGCAGGAAGTTGTAGGCTACCAAATAGCACTGGTACGGATAAATTTGGATTGGAAAGAGACGTGAATACACGAGCTCCTCCAGTAAAGCGTACCAAAACTCAATGGTTTTAAAATAATCATCTTAGGTACAACCAGTACAGAAAATTGCGCATTATTAGCATAAAGGATAAGCTCTGAAAATCAGTTCAGCCTTTGGCTGGATACATTTAACCCTACCCAATTTGTTCTCACGCTTAAAAGTGCTGGGTGCAGATGTAGTGCTTTCCGAGCTCGTACGCTGTATCATCTATCTCACCCGCCAGTTAGACTTAGTTGTTGCCGTGCATTATCTGTTCCATTAGGCCCCTCCTCCTGCGTAGTTTCCATAAACAGCCTGCTCTGACAAGTCCTACAAAATACCAGAGGAAGAACGTTCACTACCTCAGGAGCCGGTGTGGCTATGGGTCGCCATTTCCCCAACCACAGCAGAATCGTGCAAAGGTAAAGGTCCCTTGAAAGACCAGATATCCGGCTAGCAGGAGCCATGTGCGGCCGACGTAACTATGTTATGCGCAAAAAGTATTTTTTTTACTTTGAGTTCATTTCTAATATACCGGCTTTGCACGCCGATTGTCGGGTTCGGACTTTAGTAAATATCCCCATCCAATGCCGCCATTGTGCACGTTTATATTAGCTGGGCATTAATACTACTATACCCGTTTATAAATATAATTGTATGTAAGTAAACATGTACTGTAAACTTAGTAGCTTAAAAACAAGCTTACAAGATTAAAACGAGATTTAAGCAGCCGCCAGCCTGAAAAAAGAGGAGCGAAAGTCACTGATACGTTTATATTATTATCACCCTGACTGCAAATGCCAAGGTAAAATAATCAGCATATTAGTAGATATATTTACTATAACATATTAATATACATACAGTATAGTATAAGGCATATCTTTTATTTTTCTTGCAAGCCTGTTTTTTGTTGCTCTTAGCTGCACACCCTAGTTACCTCCCAAACTGTATATATTTACAAAGGCTTTATATAACCTAAGTAAAATAATTTTAGTATATATCCCTATAAGGCTAACTATCTTACTAGGTTAAAAGCATATCCTATTAATATAAACAGTAATTATATAAACATCACCCGATTAATATTAACTATTTACTGCAGCAATATCCCATGCACAATCACAGAGTTCGTCTATCTCTATTACCAGATCCTATTTCCATTAGTTACTAGACGTAAAGGCCCATTCCCAGACCAAAGATAATTAATTAACTGTAATAGGCGTTCATTATTTCACATATAGTTATAACTATTCTATGTTAGCCGACATGTGTTCTGGTATATATATATATCAGTGATTTTTACTTAAAGAAGGATTTAGACGCCGCCGGCGTACAACTTAGAATGTCCAATTTAAATAAATTGCAGCTTATTAACTTAAAACACAGTGTATGGTGCACCAAAAGCATATAACTACCCATGACCACGGAGAGATGCTCGCTCGAGTTTTGCACTAAGAATGGGACGGAAAGCCAACAAACGGCTTGTAGGTGATAAGGCATTGAGACAAAACAATGAGAAATATTCCTGGCATTAACATTGAGGCTAATGAAGTCTATGCCTATTTTTAATCTACACGGATAGAGCACTGGGTAAGATCTATGATGTTGGGAATTATTTAGGATGTCTCAGTGGAAATTCTCGTGGTTTCTTGATGAATCCATAGGGTGAAGACCACTGGTCACAAAATGCCCTAAGATAGCCACCTTGTTTTCTATTCACTTTCACTTGCCGTGCACCTATCAAACACATCGAGTAAGCCAGACCAACCACTGCGTTTCGCGTGGGTCTAGTATCAACTTTAAAAGAGGATGTCGCAGGCGAAAAGGGAGATGGGGCTTTCGACCCTGGAATGAATTCAGGGACTGGGCGCTAAACTGCACGAGTTAAGACGTGGTGACGTACTCCAATCCCGGCCATTTTGAAGATCGGGAACAAGCCTTAGCGGGCACCACCGATCCCGGCTGACGTACCTTGCCGATCAGCCTGGGTTGCAAAATGCCGTGTCATCTTTTATCCGCGATGAGCTGCCTTGCATCCTTCGCCATCTATTCTGCCCCCTCTATCGACAATCGTCAGATCCGACCACCATGGGTTCGTCGCAGGATGATTCGAGAGCGGAACCGCTGCCAATGCCCTCAGCAATGTGCTTCATCCCGCGTTCTACATCATGTGTGCGTGCGTTTGGCACCTCGCCCGATCAGCGAAGCTAGAATCGGTATACCGAACTAAGGTCACTAGATTGTGGATTGGGCTGAGTTCGAGCGTCATCCAGTTTAATAAATGGGTTCTTGCGAGTGCCAAATTCGGTGAGAGAACGGTCTACATACTTAATCCCATGTATTGAACCAAGAACTAACTTCATGTTTAGATTTCCGTGAGTCCGCTCTAATGTTACTTGATTAAGCAACTGACCGTCCAGCGCTGTTCTTGACAACATGGGGCACATGGCTTTTCGCAACGGAATGACCTTGGTGTTCTGCCCATTTCACTTCCACGCTGGATCGCGACACAAGATCCTCATGACACCACTAATACATGTAGGTAGTATAGTTGGCAGGTCACATCCATTGCTGATGTGTGTATACCGAGTAGGAAAGCAATTGTACCAATTGGTCTCATGTTCAGTTTGAGTCGATTTAGGCAACCTGCCACCTCTATCTGGAGTGTATCATTCATTCAGATGCTCAAGGTCACGCCACGAAGTAAATAAAAAGTAACAAAACAGAAGCTAAGTCCCTCAGGCTACCAATGCTGTCGCCACTTTCTAGCAACATGGCATTCGGCATTGCACCGCCCAATCAGCACCCCTCGGCAAACGTCTTTTAATTGTTGTGGGTGTTGTGATCGCTTCCTTTGGTGAGAGAAGTTCGATGTTTTCGGGTTTCTCTCAGTACGACCCCTCCCCCCTTCTATGGAGATCAGACGCATGTTCTACATCTAACACACTGCAGTCCAAATCGGTGGAATCATCTTCGAGGCCCTACGTCTGGCTACATGGTCCAGCGCCTCAGCTCTGCCGAATTTTAAATGGACCCATTGGTATCAGTACTCACTTCGCGCCTGCGCCGTAGCCAATGGTCTAGTCATGTACTTCATGGAGCTCCCTCGACTAACCATGGTGATGATATAAATTTCCCGGCGTTGTCACAACATCGCAAACGCCCTGGTGGCTTCCTTCTCAACGTTGTACTCTTGGTAAGAATCACCCAAATCCTTTTTATAGACACACAGGAACCAATTAACTAACTCATCCGTTAGATCGGCAAAAACCTCCGCCGTCGTCCATAAATGGCAGGTATCCTCAACTCTTCCTTTCGTAGTAGCATCCATGGTCATATTCCCGCCGGACCCCGTCACCATGCAACAATTTTTCGTACTCGATTGCTCTGGCTGATTTTGTACTACGCTGGGTGCGGAGAAAATAAAAGTCGCTGACGACTGGACGTGCGGTTGCAGATGGTTGATTATCAACGGAATAACCCGGTCAAGAGCAAGTTGGTTGTTTTGGCCGCTGTTGCGTGCCGGTCTCTTTTGGTTTTGTGTGCTGCGAGCCCTGGGGTATTTCTGGGTTTGGTGCTATCAGTACTACCGCATAGGTAGTGTTTACCGACAATGGATCAGATGTAGGCATTCGCCATCAGGGCCTTATAATATAGATTCTGTCGCATCTATGTGCTAATACTTTAGGGATGAGCTAGAGAGCTGTACTAGAATAGAA
Organism: Aspergillus tanneri; assembly: GCF_003426965.1. Classification (NCBI taxonomy): domain Eukaryota; kingdom Fungi; phylum Ascomycota; class Eurotiomycetes; order Eurotiales; family Aspergillaceae; genus Aspergillus; species Aspergillus tanneri. The sequence continues at coordinate 28,218 of NW_022984641.1, read as the reverse complement.
TTTTTTTTGGTTTATTATTATTTTTTCATCCTTCCAGATCGTACTTCATCATTCAACGCCTCTAACCTCCACACCTCGCCGATGGACGTCAACATCTCAAACCATAATGAACCACGTAGATACCCTCCTCCAGTCGAATATCATAATCAAGTAAGATCTTAGCCACCACAATCGAGCCCAAGTTGGCTGCGAGGAATTTGCGACAACACGACCGTCCGATCCCAAACGCGACATGTTTGGGACTAGTTGACGATAGAACTGCCGTATCGCTGCCCCTGCTCTCGCATTTCAAAAAATCTATATCCATCGTACCTTCCCAGGAGAGGGATACGTCTCTGTTCGACCAGGTGGTACATTCCACTGGTGACGCTGGTGCCGCAGGGAAGAACCATACCGTTCGGGAGAGAGTGACCTTATTAATAGTTTTGCGCTCAAGGTTCACTTTAGATAATTAGCCGTCACACATTTCAATAGACATAGGGAAAGAGGGAAAGAATCACCTAGAGCACCAGGTTTCAGCTGAGTCTCCTTGATGACACTATCAAGTAGCTTCATCTTGAACAATCCCGCTGTCGTCCATCCACTCTCCCTCGACCGCATTCATAATTTCCTCTCGTAGGGTCTGGACCTGAATGCATACATATATCCAAGATAGTTCGTTTTAATAAGCTCGTCGTAGTATGCAATGCACAACATTGCCATACCCAACTGGCAGCTACGTCGAAAGACCGACCTCTGGCTCCTCCATCCATTCGATACTATCGTCGAACTTTCAAACTGCAATTTCTCGGCATTTGCGGGCTTGTTTCATCGCTGCTCGGCTCTCCAAGACAGGGTGAGGATGTCATGGCTCGACGGACTGGTACCGTGTCATGGCATTCTGGTACTACCCAGTGGGATGACAGGACGAAGGGAAAGGGCCAGTGGCGAGCGCGCACGCTGTAGAAGAATGAGGGTAAAGAAGTTGACGATAATGTCTTGCCATTCTGCTGGTGAGATAGCTCAGGTCCGACGAAGATACATGATGATATGCGGGCGATGAAATGGACATGTCCTGGGGAAGTCTATGGGGTGCCAGCTGGGACAATATTAATAGAATAAAAATCGAGGTATATGGTTAGGCATACTATGCCCTTGTCCACGTCTTTTCAAGAATTTCCCGGATATATTGTCGCATAATCCGGCAATCTGTTAATTTTGGTGAAAACCCAGGTAGGTGTGAATGTTGAACATACGACTACTCTGATTCAACTTCGTCTTAACCACGTCAATGAGTATATGACTTTGACCATTGATGGCCCTATTCCATCCATCCCGGAATATTAACAAAATACTCCTATCATAATGAGCATGGACAACGCGCCTATATTCATCTCACTCACATCGCGAACAAGCTGAGATGGTCAAGATCCGACACCCTTCACCCATAAAGTCCAAGACTCGAAGTATAACTCGAGATCCAAGAGTGGTGATGATACGGAACGGGCCGTTGAACTGCATATCATTAGTCAGCCCCCGTAGTAATAGCAATAACTAGCATGTACCATACCTTTTTGCTCCCTCCTGAAGGAGGTTTTTCGCGTCTGAAAGAAATACTGCTCGCGCTTTTTCTTCCCGAAGTCCCCGTAGGCATTGATGGTTGGAAGGTTGGACGTTTGTAACCACTGCAGTGAGAGTGAATAGGACTAGTCCTAGTAGAACTGTGATCGCTCCGTAACCTTTTTATTAATCCCAAAGATGTGGTCTTGTGGGTGTTGTGTTCAGGGGTGTGTCAAAGAACAGATCCTTGGGAAGCCTGGGGGTCCATATTGTATTGCATAGTCTAAGGAACTAGGATAAGACGACCCAAAATTATTTTCTAAAATATTAAAATAAACGATTAGATCCAAATCATTTGGAATCCATTAAGTAATATGTATTCAACATTACAAGTCATAGGAATTTTAAATTTGCCCATTCTGTCTGGCAAGGGATGGATGCTCAACCGATATATCTTTTTCATTATTCATGATACTAAACCTGTTCGGGACCCTGGGCGGAGCACGAGAACCGTAAGGCAACCATGTGAAATTCTGTCTACGGAGTGAGAAAATAATAATAACAAAAAATAAGAATAAAAAACCACAGAAGGCTCAGGGTATTGCTAGAGTAATAGCCAAGTTGTAGTAGATTGGGTTATGCAGTTCAAATGCTGAAGACCAACATATAGCCCTGTACTTGACCTGCATAATTAGTCAGTGGTTTGGTCTTGTGAATTTGTAGGTTTAATTAGATTAAATGATAATAGCTGAACTAATGTTTTAGCTTTATCAGACTAGCTAAGTCCAATAAAATAAAAATAAATAAGCTTAGTCTCTATAACTAACCATTGACAACCAGTACCAAACAACTGATTGAATGATGCATGATCAGATGAACGAAACTACCACCCGCGAATAAAACCAACTCAGATGACACCCGCAGATGACTTCTAGAACCCATCTAATATATAAACAAGGCGAGATGACTCGGACAATACGCCCCCACCGCATAACCACCATACCCATCATGAAGCCGCCCTATATCGTAACACTTCTGTTTCCCTTTGTATCGACCTGCGCTCGATCACCGCCAAACAAGATGTATAAACCCCCTACCTGAACTCCGGATCTGACCAGCGCATCTGCTCCAGTGGTTCACGCAGCCAGACGGCTCTCGAGGGGCAGGGATGTCGAAAGACCCGAGCTGCCGCCAGACCTGAATGGCAGCTATATGCTCACCGCCTTGCCTCATGCTGTCTGCTGTCATGGAATTACCCACAGTGCTGTTCAGATGGGTTTACTGTTGCTGCGCGGGATTGATTTTTATTTCAAATAAGTAGTATTTATATAGCGGGCTGTTCATGCTTTTACATGGAGATAATATCCTCCGGTATGAACAACCCTCTCAGGATATCAAGCAGTCTAGATAAAGGAATCCAGTCCATTGTCTCCATATAGTCTTGCACCGCTATGTATATAAGACTCCTCGAACGTCCCGGGATGTCGATGTTCCTTCGTGGAAAGTCAGTACCCGGAAGAAAAAGTGAGGTATAATCGAAACATACCAAACTTCTATAGCGATATTTGACGCCATACCAGGCCACACGGCGTTTGCATCTTCAACGCACCAAAATAGGACCCACATCCCATCGCGAACAAAAAGTATGGGTTATACACCAGTTCACAATCCGCCGCCAAACTACCCTCCAGCTTCCGCACTATCTCACCGATGAACAGCCCTCTACAAGCTGGATATATCTGTCGCGTTGGCATTATATCGCCACCAGGTAACCGCATTCCCAGTCACCGGCACGGGAAGACCGCACGCATCGTCCATTGTTGCGCATCCAGAGCCGTCCAACCGACAGGGCAGCTCGTATCCATTACAAAGACGCCTGAAAAGTTATCGGCGAAGCAAAGGTGACATCCAGCTTGATGTATTGGCATCAAAGAGCACAGCGAGACGTGATTCCGCAGCGATCTGCGTCACAGACAGATGCCCCTTCCATTCCGGGACGATTGATCGTTGACAGCAGTGAACTCCGCGCAGCACAGGGAAAACCCACGATCGACCAAAATGATACCAGAGGCCTGCTGGATGTAGCGATAGAACCTTTATGGTGGGCCAGATCCCACGAAGGACTCCACCCGCGGAGCCTTCCGCGTTAATGGTGAGGAACTGGTGCGTAGCCAGATTTTGTCCGTGTGATGGTTCAGCGACGATGGGATCGCCCAGCTTGTCGCCGTGATTGCGCGAAGATCCCGACCGTGCTGATAGCCACCGGCGAAAAGCCCCCCGATGGTGAGTTGGGGTATTGGCGAAGGACCCGTTAACGCGTACCAGTTCAAGAATGATTGGTAGGGTCTGAGTAGGTCGCCCCAGAGATCCGCGAAAACACCACGAGCTGGAGCGGCGTACAGATGGTAATTTGTCGCAGCTGTGCGCCTGGTTCTGTGGCAGGTAATTAGGTGAATGTTTTGTCTAAGATATGGAGAAAATACCCTCGCCGCCAGTGGTGATATTGCACGGTGTGCGACGTTGGTGACGTCGCAGATACCCAGATAATTGCGACGCGCCGAGACGGAGTTGTTCGCGACCGGACTTGGCAGAGAGTAGGTTTCTGGTGCGTGGATGGGGCATGGAGCAGTAATTGCAGATATCGTCAGCGCGAGTGTGGGCTGGCGGATCCCCAGGCGCGGTGTAGATGCCACCACCATGTCCTTAGCGAGGTGTCGGTGATGTAGGTGGTGTGAAGCGAGGGGGATAAAGGCATCCCTGAAGCTTTTTGAGCTGGCCCGAGGCCAAAAGGCAAGAAAGAGAAAAAACATGTCCACCAAGCCCCGATAGATGGAAGACATGGCAGATGTCCCTGTTTTATCTGGATATCATCCTCTGACTGCCTACCGGAGAGTTTTGTCGATTGCAAGGAGGCGATGACTGGGGACACTAGTCCGGGATCACTCGACGCGACAAGCCGTCCCACGGGTTGCCAAACAGACGCGATATCTGAAGCAGGCGCTGAGTTCATCCACACTGCATATTATTATTAGCACAAAGATCCATGATAAATTAGTATCCATCTGAATCACACCGCATGGTATGTCCATGTGGAAATACCTACCAATCCCCGCATATCCTCGCCGATGCGGTCAACGTCCGGAATTGGATGCCCCGGATTCATTTCATTCTATAGTTAGTAGTAAGTTCACAGAAAACCCAGAAAATTGCCTAAAAAGAGCAACTAGACTATATATATGGAAAGTTTATAATAGTAGATGTCAAGACAAGACCATTCAACCAACTGAAACAAGGCTCCTAGTGTTTACATTAGATAGTCATATAGGAAGCTTCAATAAAATGTACATAGTTTTAAAAGCACAAGCTTGTCTAAGTTATCTCTTGAAGCATTGGTAGGAGCTGTCACCGTATAATGCCTTCAGCATCTGAATACTTGACAGCCATAATTAGACCAAATACAAAATTAGTTAATACAGATCTGTTGGTGCTTTTTGACAAATGTTGTTATGCCAAAATCTCCCAAAGTTTCTTTTTACCCGACCATCCCTGCCATGCTGGGATTTAATACATGAGAACAATCCTCGTCTGTTGATTGCTGTCCATATCCAATGTTAGAGCATCTTTCTGAGAGTTGATTGAGCGGACTCAGGTACACTTATCGGTTTTGGAATCAATGAGGATTGTGTCAAGATACTTAATCGAGATGTGGTTTGACTTTTGCTGTCGACAACTTGTGGAATGTTTTTCTACTCAAGAATGCTATTGTTCCTCCAAAGCAGGTCAAAGTATTCTTTGGTTCGTTTTAATAATTTCGTCGAGATCACGCCGGTTCCATTTATATGACGGAACGAATTCGACAAAACATAGTCGGCCGTCCAATATTGCGAGGAATGGAAAATTCATCAGGGCACCTTGTGTGTGGACCTATATTCTAAAGAGTCCGGAGCTGATAGACCAAAAACCGCCCATACGGGAGGCCAACACCACACAGTAGAGAAAAAGTTGTACAGAACAGTGTGGGATACTGCACTCTGAGCTAAAAGGAATTTGATAATTAGAACGGTCTCAGCCTCATAATATGAGATATATTCTCTAGTTCGATAAACCCATCTGATGCCATGGGTGATTGAATAGGCTGCATCCCAAGAGAATATGCCAAAAGTCACCATTTCGCGGAAGGATACTGTATTGCACGATAATTTTCAGATGATGCTGCAGGCAACATCATAGATTCTGGTGCCAGGACAATTTGATACTAGCAACCTAGTCATGTAATTGTTAAGGAAGGAACCCAGAATGAAAGGCATACCAAATAAATTCCAAAAGTGATCAAGGCCACCACCAGCCACTGGAATTGGCTGAAAAGATGTATTGCTTAATGCGGAGGTGTATTCCGGATTGAATCATCATATAAATAAGATAACAAATGGTGAGTAAGCAAGAGGTTACAGGCGTGGGCAGGAAGGATCTGCTAGAGCAGGTAGAGCAATTTATGGGCGGAAAAGGAAGCTGAATGTAAATAATAGAGAATAAATGAATGGAATGGCCAGGTGAATTGGGAATCGGCCAAATTGGAATTTATAAATGGATAAATGGAACAAGGAATGGAATATTCAGAAGCAATAGCATGGCCCCTGATGAATTACATCTCTAGTTATGGAATGGAAACCAAAGGAAGCTCTATAACAATCATCCATTGGTAGATTAATGGGTGATTTGACATGCATCAAGCTCAGGAGCACGACTTGTTCAGCATAGTGGGAGGTCTGGGATTGACTGTGCAGGAAATTCTCGCCCAACCCTCTGAGATATTGAGTATATATATTTCACATAATGTCCTGATCGATGGATTCTGAAAGACTCTGTATGCAATGGCAGCGAATCACTACTATTTTTTATATTAACCCTTCTTTTCTTTCAGGTGGATTCGGCTATGGACGCTTTCAATAATATCAACATGCCTAGTCGTTTCTAAAAATTAGAAAAAAAAGATAGATATCTTAAATAACAAAGAGCTGGATTGTGGAGATAAGGCACAACACAGATTAATTGATTACAATCCCCCTCATAGCCAATCATTTTATTCGGCCTCTGGTTCCCCCACTGCAACTCTAATTCTGACAGGTCTACTTGCATTCCCACATCGTATCTGGACACATGACCACGCAGCCTGTTCAGGAATTAAAACCTGGAGAGTGCATTCCATTCTAGTCCCTCAACAGCACATATGTCTATTCAAATGGCTTTCGCCCATCTTCCAGCCTCACCTCCGAAACGTTCCAGCCAGTGCCCTGGAGTCGGGCCTGGTCATCGCAGAGCAGTGCATCGAAGCACGAAAGGAGTTTTGTATTGTTCCTGACAGTCTACCCTATTGAGATATGGAAACAGGTTCGACCAGAGTGCCCCACTATCGTCTAACACGCCAGCTTGAATAATAATGCACAGGAAACACCTCGAAGTAAAGGAAAGGACTTGTAGCATCTGAAAAATCGTCGTAGGCGGTGAATTCCCCTTTTTCTTTCGGTGAAGACAATATTACCAGTAGCTAACACCAGATAGGGGGCTATGCTTGAGTCTCATCCCATGGAGGGACATTGTGTCGATGTCGTCTGCTGGGTAGTATGCTCATTTATACCGGACGGCAGCTTGAAGATGTCCAGGAGATGATGATGAGTGATGTATATACAACAAGTGGTGTTTGGGATGTTGAGAAAGCCCAGATTATTCCGGTGTGTTCTCGAGAATTTACAAAGTCTGATTGTCGTTTAATGCTAACGGTAATTGTTTGCTTCTGCTATTCGCGAAGCACTTTCGTGATTCTTCTGATGGCTCTGAGTTTTCTAAGCATTTGATAGTATTAGTGCTTGTGCTGGATCCCTACTGCATTTGTCCATTTGTCCGACTGAATCCAAGTAAAAACGGTGGAGAAGCAGCCCATGCAATGAACCCATCCTACAGTCCATGAACTGGAAGAATATAATTAAATAATTCAGGGAATCATCTTGAGATCGCATTGCATAGTATCGTATAAATCGATGGCTATTAACTCAATTATCAGGTGGTGGACCCTGAGCCTGGTCATGGAACCGACAAAAGTCCCATAAATGCGCTGCCGAACAGAATTAAACTCCGCAATCACGATCCGCCAATGTTTATTGTTGGGGTTTCGTCCTGACTGGGCAGAGGCAAGGATACGTATCGGAATCTGAAAGAAACGGGAGAATGTGTCCCTCAACACGGTTTCGAGAACATGATCGTGGCTGTGAATGGCGTCGATCGATGCGCCGTATGGGTGTCGGAATGGGACATATTAGGCCTTTATAAGGCGCCCACCACGACCGTCAAACCAGCCAGGGTCCAGGATCTGTGTTCTCGATCGAGGGCAAAGTGGTCGACACATCAAGGAATTCACCGATCGCGTACAACCCGGCATGAGTATTGTTTCGTTGGTGCTTATCAAGGGAACTTGGTTTTGGGTTCAGGAGGACGCGATCAAAAGGGAGGGTAGGCCATTGATCTTGACAAGCTGCGTCCCTTTGGGGGTCAGCTTGAGGATGTCATACGGTCGCATCACGCGTCGACATTTGAGTTTACCCCGGAAAACAATGGCAGATGAACAAGCGAATAAAGTGAGCTCTGACCTCGGTTGGATGGGTCGAGAATGAATAGATGATGTCTGCTTGTGGTGTGAATAATTTTTTTTTTTTTTTTTTTTACATCTCGCATTAGCCGCTACATATTTGGCATTGGGTGCGGTATTTGTGATATGGAATAGACCCGGATATATTGTTTTAGAGTTGCACATTATTTTTCTTTTATGTATCTTTAAGGACTATGGAATATACTGTAGGTTATTCTCGGTCGCAATAAGGTAAAAATAAAGTAAGACGCCCGTCCAAAAAAAAAATTAAAAATTAAAAATAAAATGAAATGAAAACAAAAGATGGACAATTGGTTTCTAGTTATGTGGTAGGGATGGCGATCATCTCGGCGTACTCCGATACTGAACTTTCAAATACCTGATTGATTGCATAGTAAAACAATAGCGCTTTTATTAGGCCATATCAATGGTTGTTGGGCATCTTTTTCCAGACAGATCTTTTTCCTGCCTCCTATATGTTATTTAACTGCGCCCGATGTAGCCCCAACCCCAGTTTTATGGCGTGATGTCGTTGGAAGGGCGCGCAGCATGACGCATAAATAGCACCCAATGAGATACACTTAAATTCCTTATCTAGCTTGTATCTCTTTTCTTTTCCATCTTGAAGAAAGCATTCGATCAAACTATCATTCCACGGTTGAAGTGGGTAGATGCTGGACCATCCCAAGAATTGAATGAGAGCCCCCGTCGAGGCTCATGATCTCCCAGAACACCCGCACAAAGCTCCGCTACCGCTATCCTAGTCGCAATCTGCTGTACAGCACCCCAGTCCGAGCCACCGCGGCCCAAGGACTCCCTCTAGCCATCGTTTGGGTCGAAATCTGATCAAACTATCATTGCAGTCGCAACGATATCCGCCTTCCCATCCGCCTCGGGCTGCCATTACTTCGCCGGTGGTGCGTATTTGCTGCAACACCGCAGCGGTCCATGAGGGCGAAATGCAGATATTTGGGGTCGCAAGTCATTCATCACTGCATCGCCGCGAGCGCGATGAAGCATGGCGATCATCACTGCGCGAGCTGGCAGGGCAGCACGGCGAAGTGCCCAGTACAGATGGTGACGATTGGCAATCTCGGACGTTTCAGTATGCGCAAACGAGCATTGTTTCTCGGCTTTCATTACGGCGTGATGTGGGCAGCTGCGGTCGACTGGACCACTAATTGGGGTGCATTCACACAGGCGTCAGCTGGCGGTGGTGTTTCTGGATTAATCTGCCAGTCTCAGGATTTGCTCTTTAATTTTTCTTGACGTGCATAACCCTCGCACGAAGCCAAGCGATGGAGTTAAAGCCGTGGGACTGGTTTGGCATCGTTCTCCATTTCGGTGTTACCCTTCTCCTTTCTCGGATTAGACTTCGGCGGCAATATTCCCCGGGAACAGTCCGAAGGTTATTCATTGATTGTGGTTGGAACACCTCATGATCGCGTTCTTCCTCTTCAGTGAAAAACGCCCAGCCAAGTATCCCCTGATGCTACTCGGTTTGTTCAAGAACTGGTCCACACCGGCGGCCTTTTGGCTGTATCGGCGGCACAGCATGGTTCCATGGGCGTGAAGTATTACTCCCGCTGTACTTCAAAGTGTGAAGCAAGCCTCGCCTCTAGGAAGTGGCAGGTATTCTAACTTACTAACTATGGTCATAGAAGCGACCATGGATATCATAGTTGGTATTCTCCGCCGACAGGTCGATACAAGGAGATCATCTGGCTGGTTATAATCATGAGGATGGGGAATGGACTATTCATCAGCCTCCAAACTGACACACCCATAGCCAGTATTATCGGTTCCAAATCGCCAGCGGTATCGGCATTGCATTTTTATTCCAGTTACCCATGATCGCGGTTCAAAACACCGGTTAGCCAGGCAGACACGGCAACAGCAACGGCGACATTGGGTTTCTTCCGGAACCTAGCCACATCATTGTCCATTGTACTGGGTGGTGAAGTATTCCAGAAAAGCATGACAACACGACCAGTCCTCCCCTGACTGACGCAGGTGTCAGCGAACCCGTCCGCCAGGCCTTATCCGGTGGCGCGGCAAGCAGCGGACATGTGGACATCGGTACCATTCCAGCAGCGCCATGCAGTGCAGGACGCTTTGCATGGAGTATCAGAATATGCTTATTATGTATACCTGCATCGCGGGATTGCGATGATAGCGAGCGCTTTATGAAGCAACCGGAAGCTGGAGGACCGAATACAACAGAGACGAAAAACGGAGCCCAGCAGCTGACGAAGCAGGGAGACTACAAATGAGACTGGAAGATTGGGAATAATCGTTGACTATAAGAATACGGAATTATACCTGTACTTTAGCCGGAAAGCGTCTGCATACCATGGAGTCTAGGACTCCACTGGCTGGATGATCGCAGAACGCGTGTCTTGGCGCAGTGCAGTCCACATTTTTTTTTTTTTTTTTTTTTTTAGATCCATTAACTATGGGCTGCATAGTTTAGTCAGGGTCTGCTTTAATTTGTCTTTATAGGTCTTGCGTAACATTGTTGTGTTAGAATCCCACAGCTAGTGCATTACAGGGGATGATGCACTGCCCTAAGCACTCCTATAATTACTATCTAGTTTTGGAAACGAAATGAAGCTTAAGTGACACATGAATGGCAGGAAATAGCTCAGAAGCTTGGACTTAATTTTACCCAGGGCCTCTGGAGCGTCTTTTTACATTTTTATGTCTCCATTTCTATCCCGATTTAGCGGCTTACAACTTTACACTCGGCCATAAACTAAGCCCCAATATAACACATAATAATACTTTAGAGACTTGCCAGTGTAATCCGTTGGTGGTAACACTGCCTCGATCAGGTCAGGCGCATCACTGAGTGAGCCTGGAGCAGGCCTGAGCGCGCAGTCTGCTCACTGAGTGGGCAGTGAGCGTCTCACGGAGCAGCCTGAGCCACCACCCCACCCAGCGCCACCCTCTCAGTCCCACTTCCGCCGCTTTGAGATTTCTATAAGAATCCTGCCCCTCTCCCGACCAGTTCAACACACTTCTCCTTCCCAAACGTCCCCTCCACCTCCTGGTGAGTTTCACTCACGTCCGCAGCTGCTGCTCTAACACTGCACCCTTCAGAAAGGCAGACCGATGACCGCCGCAGAAATGACGCCCTTGAGGCGATGTCACCATGGCTGTCTGTACGAGTCACTATTTGTCCTCACACGTACTAGCCCCATCTTACCACGCACTTTTGCACGGTTTCCTTTCACATTTTGTCCCATTCTGCCGCTTCCACAAAGGTCCAGACCTTTGGCCACAATGAACGAAGTTTTGATTTTGCGCCTCCCCTCGTGATCGACCCTCAGGCTAACCTCTCGGCATTGCTGTGTTTTGATGGTAATCGCCTGACACAGCCCATCACGCGCGTTCCTGGACGTCAGGGATAATCGGCGTTTGACTGATTCCGTATGGGAGATGTTATTACCCTTTCTTACATTTCCTTTTCAGAAGAAAAAGGAGGGAGAAAGGGGTCTACAAGTATGGTTTACCGATCATTTTGGGACTCTGGGCAGTGCCCCACAATCGTGACTGGCAAGTCTTTGCCATGTTAAAACGGATATCGACTGGTCCGGCCGCACCAGTTTTCGCGTCATCCTCATCGAGCCCGTTTGACTCGTAAACAGTTATGCAGTTAGCTGTAGGGTATTGCCGCCTCAGCATAATATATACGTCGGGGAGTGATGTCTCTGCAGGCTAAAAGAAACCCTTTCATTTGATGCATTACCAGTGGGGTTACAGTCAATGACTGGTTAGGAACAGCCGACATTTGTATTATCACCGCTGGTATCGAGCGAGTTGTACATATAACATCTTGACATTGACTGCGCTAAGCCGGTGACAATGTTATCGTTCTTAAAACGGTGCGAACAGAGCCCACTAACACTGGCATAATTGGGAACCCGATTCTGTACAAGTTGGCGCCCCGCCAGAGTCAATCTCTTCGTCAGATCGGTCAGTCAAGTCCTCAACCGGCTCCCTCACCTGGCCTACGGCAACAGGCAATAAAGTGGCATTTCCAGAGTCGATCATTTCTAGAAAACACTCTATGCCACTCTCCAGCTCATCTCCCAACGTTGGCCACTACCTTGTCGCAATATAGGGCTTCTGCTGGTGCTGCTGTACACCCCAACCGCCAAGACAGAAAACAGCAGGAGTTTAATAAGTTGGTATAGTTCCATTTTCCACGAGTTGGCGGAACTGCTCTGAAGCCCGAAGGGCCGTTTCGATGCCATCTTCTAAGCAGTCGATCTTCAACCTCCTCGGCATGTATTGTTCAAAATCTCAGCCAAAAGTCTGATTGTGATAATCACAGACCCAAACCCCTTTAACTAATAGTTTTCACAACTGGTTGACCCTGTTAGTGGCATTAAGTTGCTGTGGCCTCGAACTGAACCAAGTCGACGTCCTAGGTCCTGTCTCTCCAGTGTCACTTAATATCTGCCGAAATAACATGGCACTTTTCTTACCTTGCGTTAATTTTACCCTCTAAACACTTCAGATTAATTATTATTATGCAAAGATCTGGTGGGCTTCTACAGGAGAGCAAATGCGATTCAAGGTCTTTATAACCCAAGGTTTGTGGTACTTTTTCTTTGTATATGAGGCATTTTAGACCATAGGCAGGTAATATTATTACGCGTCATCCATTAAAGGCTATGCCTAAGATTACCTTCATATCATCCAAAGGAATTACATATATAATAGCACTTTTATAGAGCCTAATATCTTTAACATGTCAATAGGCCTAAATCTATCATATAATAATACACATATATATATATATGCTTCCTGATCCTTGTAGATTTCCAGTTCATTATATTTTGTCAGGGTGAACCCGCAGAACCTATGGGATAGGTTATGTACAAAAAGGAATCGTTGAAGAAGGGAAGAAAGGAAGAGGAAGCATGAGGGTAAACAAACAACGTTGAAAATCACGTGATCCATCCAGGCCGATGGCCCAAAGGCTCAAAAGCGGACAGTAGGACAGCAGGGACAAGGATAATAGGATATTGGCCCGAGGAGGTCAAAATGCTCCAGCCCGTTACAATGTCAAAAAAATACATTTAAATACAGTGGCATTTAAAATAATCTTGTATTATATGTCTATAAAAATCTTAAAATTGTGATAAATCTAATTTGGCCGGGTAGATCAACCAACAGGTCAGCTAGGTAAGATAGTAGAAGGAAATATCAATATATCTTATGCCAAGATATATTAAAATCCACCTTTTGATCTCTTCTTCGAATAGATCAAGATAATATATAGAACGCCCACAGATAAGGTAACGATACAGTCCATGAGATCATGACAATAAGATCAACGCGTCATTAAGATTACCATAGCTTTTATGTCACTCGGCTTATCGATAAGGATTCAGATGAGCCCGGCTGATTCTCGGTCTATCCTTCACAAAAATTCTAATTAAATTTTATTAGCATTCTAAAATATTCATATCAAGGAATATTTCTATTTTTATTATACTCTATGTTGTTAAAATATTAATGTAAAGGGAGTTTCTTTGACCTCTCAATTTACCCTGTTGTCCCTTATGGTCTCCAGATCCCTGTGGGGCCTCTTTTGGCCTTGCAACCTTTGGCCCCGAGGACCCATATCACGATTTTTCTATTTCCACTTTCTTCCTTGATTCCTTTTGTACATAGCCTATCTTATGAGTTCTACGGGTTCAGCCCCCGACAATTAAGGTCATAAAAGTGCTAATTTATACGCAGACAGAGGCGGGGAAGGCTCGGCGGTCTGCGCAGCCTGGTGGTTGGTCACGTTAAAAGGACGTAGTTACGTAAAAAAAATAAAATAAAAATCTTTCTAGACCCACAAGTCCAGGAACGGAGGTAAATGCCAATGTGTCATGCCAAGGACCACCGCTATCAATTTACTGGGTTCAGCAAGTACACACAGGAAAAGCAGATACTGGCAACAGCTTAGGCGTTGATTGAATGTAAATAAGTCATGCGAGAGTAATAAAATAATGAAGGAACCTATTGGTATTCATATAACTCTGCTGATATGGAGGATCGAATTGGTCTCCTGGAGGATGTTATGCGTGGGGGTCGGTAACGAGCTGAATGGGGCGCCACGGTGCGAAAGGGAGGGCTCCATAGGAGAGAAGATAGAGCCACGTATATTGCAGAACACACCGCTGCGCCTTCAAGAGTTCGAGGCCCGCGGGTGCGAATAACATAAACACTTCGCACCTGACTCAAGCATCTTGAAGCTAAGGATCCAGCTATCGCGGCTTCGAGCGCGGCTCCTAACACTATTATCTTCCTTCCAAGAGGCTTTTCGCCCTCGAAGCCTTAAAGACTGTAGTATGAATATATGCGTTATGATGGGTAATGTGTTATAGATTCCAATCCCTTGAGTCCTTCCCATAATGGTTTGTGCGGGGTTGATCGATGCTTGCGTATGATGTCTTGAGCTTGGGTGAGTGTAGGTGTAGCTTTCGCAGGTAGTCGCTCCATGGCAACAGTTCTGCTTCATTCACTGCAGTTTTTCGCCCGTTTGAGCTTAGCTCGCTGTTGACGAGCTTTTGCTTCCCTCTCTCTCTTCTCTTTCTCCTCTTCTCTTCTCAACCACCAAACTTCTTTGCGGTAATGTGCGCACTTCTGCCTCAGCTAATATGGGGTAACGGCTCTCCAGCGCTTTCGCATGTTTTGAGCTTACTAATAGGTGTTTTCGCAGATGGTCGCCGCAAAGCTTCGTCGCCCATCGGAGAATCGTCCCCACGACGCCGTCGCTCTCCGTGGAGTTCGTCCTCGTTCATCCTCTGAAGACGATAAGTACGTTTCACACCTGCGCCCCCGCCTGCCTCTGCCGGAATGGGAGGGATTTCCATCCTTCTCCTGCTTTCGGGAGCCGACGGAGTCGACTGCCCTCCCGGACGGTCTGGTCCGGTGCGTTTATGTAAGGTATTGCTAATTTGTGCGAAAATCGCCCCTTTATTCCATCGGCGGTTTCTGGTCGTCCAGGTGCAGACTACCCCTCGTACGGTCCATGTTGATATACGAATGGTTTGCCTTGGCCCAGGGGTAGTCCCTGGTACACCGTTGCCTTGGTTCGTTTGAGCGAGATGCTGTTTGTTTTCTTGCCAGTCGTTTAAACTGTGTTTATTGTACTGGCCAGCGACACCCTTGTGTCGCTCGAGGGTTTGCCGCAACTGGTCCTTTGTTTTTTATGGTTACCGAACATCGCATCGTTTGAGCTGGGATTAGTTTACCGTCGTTCTGCTGCGCAGGAGAGGGCGGCTGGGCTGGTATGGGAGGATAGACGCGGGTTCGAAAACCCTCGAATACCGCGCGGATAGCAGCACCAGTAACGCACTCCATCGCATCTGCCCATGGCCTGTTCCTGCGACTCCCCAGTCGCCTGGCCGTTTTGTTGATGCGGTCCTTTCCTTCAAGGCTGAGAGTTGCTTTGGGGGGAGGTCGGTGTTATTGGGCCGTTGCGCCATCTTTTCCTAGTTAAATAGAATGCCATTTTCCTTTGAGCTACGTAGCGCGTACGTCGCCGGGTAACAGGTGCTGTATTATGGCAATGTCCACAGGGCTTCAGTGTCTTCGACGTGCGATCTTGTTCCCAGGTATCAGTCATCAGGTGGATAAGCCCTTCCATCGCACCAAATAGCTTATGTTACCACTCTTTTCCAAGCTTCTTTTCCTCCAGAATTTGATCAACTTCCCACCCTCGCCAGCACACTGGTATTGGCGGGGTCGGCCCATTGACCCGGTCGTTCATGGGCATGGCTCCAAATAAAGACACGTGGAAAACGGGATGCAGACGGCGATATTTTAAGTGGTAGCTGAAGTTTTGTAATGATTGGTTTCCATGCATCAATAATGGAAAATGGGCCTAGCTGGCGGTGGTTCCACTTCGCATTAGGTCGTAATTGTAGAGACATTCTTCGCCCGTAGCATGACTTGATCACCAATCTTGAATTGTCTGTCGATCCGACGCTATTATATTGTTCTTGCCATGGCTTTTTGCGCCTTTTCAATCCCATCCAAGGATCGCTTTTCCTTGAGCTGTGCTGCGCGTTCAACGCTGCTGGCGTACGGCCAGTGGGATCAGGATCGACATTGATTCAGGGACGAAGCCCATCAATGCTCTTCATGGCTGTTTGTCTTTGTGGATGAATGAATCGCAGCATTATGTAACTTGTGCCATTGGCAGCCAGTCAACCCAATCATCTTGCAAGAAACTCGCATAGGCTCGCAGGTAATACTCTAATGTTTGGTTTGGCGTTCTGTTCGACCACATCTGTCTGCGGATGAAACGCAGACACAGTTTCCGCTTCGATCCTAGGCACAGTGTCGACCAGCAGCTGTTTCGGTAAACAGCGAAACACCCATCGCTTTTGATTACCAAACATGGGTACCTCCACCTTTTGATAAAACCGCCGTGCGAGTTCTGGTGCCGAGATATCCTTGGGTAAAGGAATATAAAGCGCGAACTTTGTTAGGGCATCCACAACCACCAATATCGCATCATAACCCCTGCGCCCCCTGGGCTGGCAGATATACTTTGTGAACTGGGCGGTAGTCCAGTGCACAAAAATCAAGAGTCAGCACTTCCCCAGGCTGCTCTGGCACCGGCAAAGGCTCCAGCTTGCCATAAGGTGCGTGTTCGCACTTGAATTCTTTGACAAATATCGCGTGGTTTTCACATATCCAGCACATCGCCACGCATACCATGCCAATAGTATTTTATGTTCGACGGCTTCAAGGTGCGTTTTCTCTAAAATGTCCTCCCCAGAGGATCATCATGATTTGTTTTCATACTTTCATGTTTACCGCAGGAATTGGGTACATATTTGCTAACCTTGGTACCCTGAGTAGGCCATTTTCGCCAATTCCCTGGCAGGCCGACTGCCATAACCCCCAAGCTATGATCAATCCTTTTGCTTAATATCGCGTACGATTCCTCCTTGGTGCACAAATAGTCCACCACACCCTCAATGCTGGAGGTATGATTGGATCCAATAACCTTTGGATATAGATCCGTGGCACCTAGGTGTCTAGAATTTGGTAACGCCGGCAGCACAGTCCTCATCCACGGTGCGTTCTATCCACGGCATGCATACTCCCATGGAGATATGCGCATCAGAGCCATTTGATTTAATGTTTGGACCCGCCTCGGTGTCCAGCGCCATTATTCCCGCCCATGCGGCTTTTAACTCATTGGTGTCAATGAATGACTTTGCCCATGGCCAATTTTCAACTTTGATCGCAATGTGGAAGCTGGTGCATCACTTACTTCATTTTCCATCCGCGCCTCCGGCAGATAATCTGCCTTCTACTTGGCGCATCTGCAGGTTCTTTACCCCCAGGTCGGTGCGCTCAATATGAAATCGAACGCGCTCAGCAACTCTGACCCATCTCGCCTGACGTCCATTAAGCCGCTCAATGGGCCGCATGAAACCGCTTAGGTTGGCATGGTCAGACTTTCACCACTATTAGTGCCCCGCTCCTTTCGAGGTAAATGTCGCCAAACTTTGAATGATCGCTTCAATGATTTTGGTCATGCGTATCATACCTTGCGTTCGAATCGGTCATCTTTCGTGAGAAAATGCCACAGGATTTCACCGTTATCATCCTGTGTAATTGGGAGATTATCGCACTTATAAGCAAAACCGTTACGCATTCCCTACCCTGGTCCTATTCCAGGGTCATAATGATAGCAATGGTGCGCCTGAAAACGCACTTTTAGTTTATTAAACGCAACTTTGCGTCCTCAGGGCAGCCTGGGCGCGCTGCTCAAGAACCACGTTTTTCCTCCCCTTGCTCGCGATAAGGGTATGGCAATGCAATGGGAATAACCTCAATAAAAACGCCTGTAAAATTTGGTAAAATCCCCAGGAATATGATCTCTCGCACGGTTGTTGGCCCGGCCAAGCCCCGATGGTAGCCACGTTTCCTTCTCCATCTGAATGCCCGGCGTGATGATAAATCCCAGGTATTCCACACTTTTCACATGAAATGAAAGATTTGCCTCAGCTCTGCGTGAGAATCGAACTGTCGCAGTCTCCAAACTGCGGTAACATGTCAATGTTCCTCCTCACCTTGCGAGTATATAAGAATGTCATCCAGATAAAACAAATACAGCAATGGTCCGGTAGGTTGCTTAATGCGCGATTAATATAGGACTGAACGTAGAAGGGCGTTGGCTAGCCCGAATGGCATGACAGTGTATTCGCTTAATTATATCTTGCAAAAGAAATGCAGTTTTCCATTCATCCCCCTTTTAATAATCCGGATGCGGTGATATGCGTCTCAGGTCAAGTTTGCATATATCTTTAGCGGCCAGCCAAGCGATCCATAGCGTCCCGCCAACAAGCGGTAAGGGGTAACGATTTTTGACAGTAATCTCGTTCAAACCAAGGTAATCCACACAGAGTCGCAGTGTTCCGTCGGACTTCGGTACAAAGATAAAGGTGCGCCAGCTGGCTTTTCGAGGGACGAATCCATCCCTTTCTAGCGCTGCTTCCAATATATCTGCGCAGAACCGCGAGCCCACTTTCTCGGACAAGGTAAATTGGTCGGTATGGGGGTTCCTTTCCCGGTTGTATATCAATTCGGTATGGTCGGTCTGCAGGTAGAATCCCTGCATTTTCCTCCGAGGAAAGACATCTTCGAACTCCTTTGTAGATTGCGGGTATTCGCACTTTCGCCGATTGTCGCAGAACCCGCAACGGATTTTGACCTATATTTTTGGTTGTGGATACGTACGCTGCGTGTAGACTTGAGCTTTTCCCTCTCTTGAAGTGCGTGATTCACCTCTGCTTTTCTGCTGATTATTCGGACTTCTTTTCCGGAGGTATTTTCCGGTATCTCTATGTTCCAGTTCCCAGTCGACGTTTGCCTCGCCTCTCTCAACCAAGGGGTATCCCAGAATCGCATCATAATGGTCCATAATAACCACATTATCGAATGTTCTTTCAATCGTTCTACGAACACCGTGGCAAAATCTTGGTGGCCCTGTTCGGCGTTCGTAGCAACGGATGCGGTGACCATCTTGAATAATTATCCCTCCGCGGGCTGGCCTATTGCAGGCTCCGGAGGTGCATCTGCGAACCTTTCGGCTGATAAGAAGCGGGCTTGACACCTCGAGAGTCGATTAACGGCCAAGTTGGAATAGTGCGCTCTGTGCTTGCAGCTCAACCATAGTCTCAATGGCATTATCTTTTGATTTTTTCCAGGCCCAGAGCCGCAGCTGCTCGCATCACTGGGCCACCTAGTTTTTTGCCTGGTTGTCGTCCTTCGCACGTTTGGGACATTGAGGCGCACATGTCCCTTTCTCCGCAGACATAGCATTCCATATCGGGTTGGGCGGGATCGCTGTCGCTTATGACCTTGGGATTCCATTGTGCTTCTAAAGGCGCGATTGTTGCCCTCTCCATGGTGGCTTGTTCTGGGCCCTGCTGACTGGAAGGCTTGTTGTCTTTCCAGGTTGCCTGGGGTCGTCGTCCGTGTCGCATAGCTAAGCTGTGTTGGTTTCCTATTCTTCGCTTGCGATATTTTCCTTGCGTCGACCCGGTATGAATCTCAATTGTTTGAGGTGGGCGATATAGCCTTCATATCTCTCGTCTGTTGGGGTAAGCGCTTCCATGTCGCAGGTCTTGCTTGACTCTTGTCCGGAGGTGATTTTCTGCTGGATTTTCTGTGTATGCTTGGGAGCCGAAACTTCCCATTGGTTAAGGTAAGCTGCGAATTCGCACGTTTTTTGGTGATCCCGTTGTTCAAGCGTCATGGTGAAGTGTTGGCTCGCATCTCTTATGGGTTAACAGGTCGTTTAATTGGCGTAGTAGAAATTTTAGAAAGTCCTCCCAGGTTTATCGGCGACTTCCTCCTCGTGGTTACATAGGCGGATAAAATGTTGCGGCATAGATGTGTTGCACCTTCCACCAATTTCGCCGTATCATTAGTAAAGTAGTGATTTCGTTCGGAAATGGGTTTCCATGCGTGCGATAAACGTCTGATATTCCTGTTGCCTTTTTCCATGTATTCGAGACATGTGCTGGGGTGCTGGCGGTTTCAATGCGCGTGGGGCTCGGCAGCATAGGCTGGGTGCGGTCTTCAGGTATTCCATGGTCGGGTGCTTATATTGGATTCCGGCCGAAATTATTGCACTTCGGTTTCTTGGATGTTTCATAATCGATAAGCTCTTGTAATGCCCTCCTTATTTTCCATGCGCACTTCTTGAGTTCCTGCTTTTGTTGGCGTATTCATCCCGGAGTTCGGCAAATTCATTATCCGATGAAGAATCGTTTGTTGTTGTGGGACCAGGCCTTTTTCAGGGCTACGTCGCAACACAGCTTGCTCCTGTTTCTTCAGCTGGCCCGATTCATCGAAGCATCAGTTGTGCTTGGATAGATGCGGTATTCTCTGACGGGGTTGACAGAATTCTCGGTGTTTCGGGTGACTTGGGGGACAGCACGCTGCACGCCGATAAAAAAGCCATAGTGCCCCTTTCAGCGGGTTACCGTTGGGGTGAGCGATTAGAACCGTTATGCGGGGGTCGGTAACGAGCCGAATGGGCGCCACGGTGCGAAAGGGCGGAGTGTCTATATGAGAGAGAAGAGAGCCACGTATATTGTGGCAGAACCGCTGGCCTTCAAGAGTTCAGACTGGGCGGGCGAATATAAACACTTCGCACCTGACTGCCATCTTAGCTATGACCAGCTATCGCGCCCCGAGAGCGCCCTACAGAGGATCACGCAGCATTATCTGCACGGCTATCTGCAACTTTATCCCAGGCCGAGTATGATGCGATTGGATGGATCGAAATCGCAATTTCGTTCGTGCAGGTGTTCCAAGAAATACAAGCGATTGGCTGATAGGAAGGAGTGTAAACCAAATGAGGCGACACAGAGCCTATCAGTTACATGCCGATCTTGTACAGAGTAGGCAATTGAGCCACCACAGGATAGAGGTGGAGAAATATTTATCCACAACCATAGACTGTTTTAGGGGTAATTGAATAACAAAAAGCAGTTCGTCAGGTTAACTATTTAAAAGATAAGCAAATCCAAATGTGAATGTAGTCCCATGGTTTGTTTCACCCGTTCTGCCTTAGATATCTTCCTGATCGGCCTCCGATGGAGAGCTTTATTTTCCCGCTGTCAATCCCGTCACGGCATGCATATGAGCTTTTTATATTGATTATTCTTATCCGTTGATTCCCGCTGCTCGTAGCCATCCCGGCTGGACTGTTCTCAACATTTTCTTCTCATTGCTGATGTATGGATACTATCTTTTTGAGCTGGCCAAATTTTGGTAGCGGTGATACCCTAGAAAATTTTGATTTTTTGGATTTCATTTTTCTTAGGTCGTCAATATTTTGCCAGTGGCCTGTTAGTGCTTTGAATTTTTAAGCTCTACCTACGCAGTGTGTCGTCTTTGTCGATACAGAGTAATGATAGTACGCAAAAAACTACGGCGTTCTGGTTGCAGGCGCTGGTCATTTTTATTTCAGTACCGCATCCTCGGGTTGGAAGACTGTCGCTAGATTCACCCTTCATTTTATCATAAATGTCTTCAGTCAAATAGAGAATGAGACCGATTATTGGGACTGGGAGGACTCCACTCGCCTTCAGGCGCCCGGACACCGCTGCGAAACCCAACGTTAAGAATGACAATATCTGGCGACACATTCCCCACCGCACCTTCTCTCACGCATTCAAGTAGTTTTGAAGATCGATCTCGGAGCCGATGGATCGCCTGACGACCCAGACTTCGACAGTCACTGGGTGCATCTCGAACCTTATTATCGTTTTTCCGCCGGTCCGAGCTGAACGGACACCATGTATATGATATTCCTGCCACACCGCCGGGATCGCTACCATTCGGAGGACTCAAGCATACGATTTGAGTAGAAAACACCGAGATGCGGCCCTGCTATGACTCGATCGCTTTAAGTTCCTCCCCCATGGTTGAATTCTCGTATGAAATGAACCTGACTGCCGAATGGTTTGTCTTCTCTCGAGTCTGATACCTACTTGTATGGGATAATTTGTTCCGTCTTCGGACCACTTCGATCCGTCAGTTCCTTAGCTTTGGATCCCCGTCAGGGGAAAGAAGACCGCGGCAAGAGGGGAACTTTTGCCCATGGTGGGGCAGGATTCGGTACTTCGGCAGCTGCAACTGACAAGTTGGTTGCTCGGAAAATCGGTCGCATGGCGAATACATCGAGTCGCCGTTGGCAAGCGGCGTATGAAGAGCTGAAGGCTGATCCTTGCGGGGATTCGGTACTGGGCAGGCATGAGAGAGGAGTGCAGCCGCGTCGTATTTTGGCCTATGTTTAACCCTCATCTCCACGGGATCCCATCTGACAATGCATATTGGTGTCAGCCTGCTATCAGCACGCAAGCCTGCCAGCGTGATATGGAGGCGTTGGTGAAATGGAGCATAAACGACCATATAGGTGGCACATTTCCGATTGAATCATAAACGACTGACTAGACTGTGTAGAAACCTTTACCACTACACAGCTGATTTGTTTGGAATACTTGAAATTAGGGACCATGGAGCGTCAAAATGGACTGGGATAATGGAGATTGGGGCGGATTCCAGAACCCTGGAGTTTGCGCTCACAAGTCCGAGAACTGTCGGGAAGCATGCCATACACCGCCTGTCGTCATATACACCTACTATCTTCATGGTACGGTGTTCTTGAATAACCATGACTGGAACGGCAAGCCCGCGACCGTGTAAGACGTGCAGATCGTTGGTTGGGACCTTGAGAAACTCAAGAACTGAGAGCTAATACCCCAGAGAAGGCTAATAGGGTGAAACAAGCACAACGAAGTAGAACGGATGAGGAACGATGATAGACGCTTTTACATACATGATACCAATAACAAATGGATTAATATGGATACAGTCAAAGTCCCGAGCAACCCCGCGTTGGGGAAAGCTCATTGGCGATTTTATACTGTACGGGAGTAATTCCGTCGCCTTTTCATTCTCCGCCCAGCGGAACCAGAGATGAGCTTGGTCCCTCGCACCCCTATTCGGCAAGAAATACGCCCCCTGATAGTACACATGCTATAGAGGACGTCTCGATCTCGCCAGAATATGCTCCTACCATAAACATAATTCACTGCAGAATGGCTCCCCATCCGCTTGCACCACGCCGGAGGATCAACATCGCCCGGGTGATGTCGTCTCATGTCATCCCAACACCGTCATTGGATTCTCACGAGGATCTACTTGAACCTCCCAAGGTCCAACTGAGTGACTTTCGCGCTAGAGCACGCAGGTCGCTCCAAGCCTCCGACTACCCCGTCCTGCGCGCGCGCATGGCCTTGCAGGTAGGCCGGTACCGCTGTATTATTGGGTCCGGATAAGATCCCATCATACGCGAAGATGTAATTGACGGGAAAACCGAAAATGTGTGTCAGCACAAGGTTAACCAAATCACGCAGCCTCAATAACGTATGTCTGAGTCAACGTCAAGGAATTAATTTGAGAAAGACTAACTAACATGTCATAGAAAGCTGAATTTGACATCCTCGGAGCGATGCTTCGTTCAAAACAAGCTCTAGCGGAGTTCGACCTTCCAGAAGGCTTCGGTTGGTCATCGAGCCTTGGCCATACGGTGGATTGACTACTCCGATGAGAACCGACGATACTTCCAGGGTTTGTGTTTTGCTCGAGATGCAAGCAAGAAGAATGACGATGCCAATTTTCTACCCTACCCTCTGCCTGTTCCTGTAATGGATGCGCACACCCAGGAAATCATCAGTCCGTTGATCATCGTCCTGCCATGGAGGCAAGGAGAGAAGTCTACATTTACCAGACATTCAAGAGGGATATTATCGGGACAATCAAAGCACCATACGGTACCGGAACTGCTGCCCCCAAGGCACACGGAAGGATCTGAAGCCGTTGAACGTGGTACAACCTGAAGCGGGCCGTCATTCCAAGCGCAACGACCGCGTTGTCGAGTGGCAGAAGTGATCTGCGTTGGCTTCAACCTCGTGAAGGAGCCACTATTCAGATGTTTGGCGATGGACGTAGTAAGCATGTACCGGTTGGCTATCAGTGAGATGGTACGAAGGCTCTCATCAGTATTGATGAATCCAGCACTTCAATGCAGACCGTGCCAGCACATGCCGACCCCCGTCCATCTCCACTGGGTAAGCAGGCCTTCGACTTCGGGTGTGACGGCGGTGGTGGAAACATTATGCACGAATCTGTCTATTGGGTGCGATTAGCTTGGGTGTCACCGGCATCACTTCGACGCCTTTCGTGGACTAAAGGTCGGACGGCACGGCAAAGAAGCTACCGAATGCCATCATCTGCTTGCACGAGGAGGATAACGGAATCGGCTGGAACACCTATTCAGGCGCACCGGCGCCGTGGCATCCTGCAACCGGGAACTAATCGCAATTTATCATCACGCTGGCCAACCACGAGTACGCGTTTGCCTGTCTTCGACCTTTGCGGTATCACCGTGTGGAGTCGCGCGCAACTGGTACCTGAACGTGGTCAACATCGACGCTTTGGCAAGGTCAGCGAATACGGCAGGTCGTAGTGGAGGTGTTCTTTTGGCCCAGAATCAACATCATTATCTTCTGCGTTCGCATCGACCTGCCGCTGATGGTAGCGATAACTCCGTCGTCGTGGAGGAATCGCACCCCGTAAGCATGGTGAAGTCAACAATCCCAACGGCAACTTCTACCAGGTGACGAACGACACTTGTTCAGCGTGCAGGGATGGTTACAGACGCCGCTCCGGAGTTGAACAGACAATCAAAATCGGTCAAATTCCACCGCAATTAACCCGATCAGCGGCAAGCCAGTAGCGCCTGGCACATAAATTCATTCCTCTAGCGCAGCGTTACTGCTAGCAGACCCAACCGGATCCTGCGCCGTTGCCAGTTCGCGCAGCACCATGTCTGCGACTCCGGTACCGCGACTGGAGCTGTACGCCGGAGGACGGTACACACACCCGCAAAGTCAGCAGGAGATGAGCATCGGATGCGGTCGACGCATGAGATGAGATTCAGTGGACGACACACGACCGGTGGTGGAGTTTTCCGGAATCAACCCGCGCGTGGAAGATTGGCCTGTGATGTAAGTTCTCCATACATGCATGAATCTACTATGATTGTAACACAGACGTCTGAGACTTTCCAGCTATGATCCGACCTTCGGATTTCACGGCGGTAACTCCAGCGCTGATGTGCGCCGTCGACAAGAACGCCGCATCCAAGGTGGTTGGCGGAATGCTACCGTGCAATGCACATATGTAGAGGACCACCTTGGCGATTTTCTTCTTGTAATTTACAATCTTCACATGATTTACGATCGTACATTGAGATTTGCAAGATATTGTACATATCGAGAATGATAGATATCTACCACTCGAACAGTTCAGCCACGATAACGATAGTGACCACGATAAGATACCGAAGAAGAAAGATAAGGGGTTTCCGCATCCGACCTCGGATCTTCGGAATCTGAAACTCTCCGCCACGTGCTGTGAATTCAACCCTGCACTGATTAGGACCCTCGGAAATTGTGCTATCCAAAGAGCTTTGTCGCATTATGGAGGCAATATAATCCATTTTTATGGCCCCAGCGATCAACATGGCGGGATTATCGGACGCCAAAACGAGGTGGACACGCGTCGGAACTGCCCTCGGAGAGCAAAAAAAAACGACAACACACCAGGTTGCTCGGTGGCGTTAAATTCGATCCCCTGCATACCATGGCTGCAACCAGCAAACCACGAAATTCTGTAGTAACGAGTGCAAGCGAAGAAACTTAAAGGCGGAGGAGAACCAATCTGCGCACGATGTGCGCGCGCGACGATATAGACACCGCGTGTACACGCCGAATGCCGCGATCGAGTAACGCTGAACGGTAGGAGAGTCCGGCATGGACGATGGGTATTTAACAATCCCGGGCAGAATTTTGTTTATCATCATTGACGTCACGATAGACTCCTCGACCTGATTCCGAACAGTCGACTACCAATGGAAACGCTTTCCGGCATGAGATGCGCGCATGCCCGTGGCTACGCCGCCAGGTTGGAATCCTCATCTAGCGGGCATGGCAATTAGCGCCATATTCCCACCTGATCAACGAGACTCCACGCCGTCGAATAATGCTGGTCTACAGCGATCAAGTGAACCGGCTCCCCAGTCGCCGTCGTATGTTACCCCACGAGCGCAGAGTTCGGTCTCATGACGTCAAAGTCTGTCGACGATAGCGATGGGGATGACTTCGTCCACCGCGCGGCTAGTCCCGTCGCAGTCGGATGTTGTGAGGCGAAGTCGAGCGACCGCTGGGATGGCTGGGATTGACGGCGCTGCGACTGGTGACGGCGTAAGGAGAATAGCGTTGGGCTGATGTACCCGTGTGTTGATCTGGATAGTACGCGTATGTGGCGGAGTATCGGATTGATGGTCGGCTGGGACCAAGGCAGTCCCCTGTTGCCGCCGTGGAACAGGACTGGTTCTTTGCGCGAGATGTCAGCGCGTTGCTGATTATCCCGGCTACGGCGTTGTTATGTGGAATAACGCATGGACGCAGCGAACGCGCGGTACTTTTAATAAGATAGTGCGAGGATCGGTTTGCGGGCGGTTGAAGATCGCGAGGTTGATATGAAGGAACTACCATTTTAACTTTATTGGTTCGTTAGTCGGGTGGTTCGTGATGAATGTCTGCTAATGTGGTGCACGATATTCACTGTACCGTGATGACGAGGTTATCTCCCATGTCCAATGGGATGGTCAGGATCCATGCAGTCGGTCTACATTGGCGTCGGCGAGACATGGCTGAGAACAGGAGGAGTGTTCCCCTGAGACCGTGGCAGTGGAGATGGGCTAGCCGGTTATTCTGCGTGATTTACGTACCGGACAGAAAAGAAAATGGTCATTTGGTACTGTTACCGTTCATCCAGACCTCCGTGACACGCACTAATCTTCCTTTGGTTACACTTTCACGCCGTACCTGACCTGCATACGATTACATATTCGCGATTGAGCACGAAGATCTGGGACTTGTAGTGGGATGCTGTGTCGCTCTCGTTCCGCCACTCTCCCCTGTATCGATGTTCTATCTCGACTTCCCGCGTCCAGCAATGATTCACGATTCCGTGGGAGTTGCTCTTCGACTATCGGAGTGCGGGATCGGCTCTGCCCTCAAACAGACAACGTGATGATGCTACAGGTTCTTGCTTGCTCCTCCAGGCAAATCAACTTCTGTATCCCGTGTACCGACAGAACTTGTTATCTGGAGAGAGAGCATCGAGACCAATGTCTCACTTCGGTTGCTGTCAACGGCTAAGAGCACCGTCCATGTTGACTCATTTCTCACACGGATTTCGAGATCTATTTCAGCGTCCAGAGCCGTTCACCATTTTATTTCGGCCCTGGCACTATTCCCAGCTGTGTTACATGCTCCTTCACAATTTAAGTCGTGTCGTCCGAATTTACGCTATGTCAACATGGTTCGGAAATCAGTCGACCAGGGCCCGGACTCTGTGACGGTTACAGAAGATTAATATCCGGAGCTTGAAGCTGATCAGGCTGAATCTGCCACCGACGAGACACCATGCCATCAACGAAAACACTCTCAACAGTACTGAATTGCCCATAGTCAGCTTCATATTACCAACGGTGGCTACTCCTTCGGCCGCCAACCCTGCCCTGCAACCGAACTAGCAGCAGCAGAATCCTGCATCTGCGACATACACCACTCCGCAGGCGGCATCTCTCCTCTGAACTCTTCTCCAAACACCTACGATGCACCCACGATCATGCTCTTTGAAATGATAATAGCTGGTGAGGACCCTCACCTGTAGTTTCTTTTGAACTAGTGGTGGTTTATACTTTGATCCTCGAACGGACCGAAATCGCCACATGGAGACAGAAACCGAGGGGATTGCACCCGGCGGAGGAAGAAGTATTGACGAAGGTCAAGGACAAGCTTTCATTTTAGCGTAGCGTCACTGTTTCGAAGCCGTGGTTCATAGTGCACTGAATA
>NW_022984640.1:0-104277 GCF_003426965.1 Aspergillus tanneri | reverse complement strand
CTGAATAACATGAAAGTATCGCACATGGAGTCGACTTCTACTTTGCGCTCCGGAAGGCGATGATGTCTCCTGCTATTAAGAAAATGGGCGATATGGCCGCTAGTCGGCTGGAAGCCAGGTTTGAGTGCCAACTGCCTGTACGTGTTTGTTACGCAACAATTGACGCGCGAGATGAGTCTGACGGGCAGTCCCATTCCACTAACGCGTACCAAGAAGTTTGGATTCGGGGAATACAGCATGGGATGTATGTTTTGATCAGCCCAGTTTGTAATCACAATCTGGTCTGTTATGATTTATATCCCGCACATGTATAATTAGGTACGCAAATACAACTATCCAATCTGTTTAATGGATGTCGATATTCAGTTATCTATTAAACTGCATGCAATACGGGATCTTTGCAAAATAGAAACGGTAATGATACTATGAAATATCCAACATTGCCACATACAGCAAACGAAGTTTATAACTCCAAATAAAGCAAATACTGGCATAGGTATATCCGCCAACACTAGAATTATAAAATCACAATATCAATACTCCACCACATCCGGCACATCACCTCTGATAAACCTCGGTTTGCCCCAAACGCGAAGAGATATCATCATAATCAGCAAAACTCCGCAGCGTTGCCAACCACCAAACACCTGGTGAAAAGTGCAATACATAGGAAGAATCATCGGTAACAACAGCTGCGCCTCATACGACTGCTCCAAATCGCCTTTCGGAGCATAGGAACTCCAGGGAGCTGGGGTCACATTTGGACGTAGCCCGTGTTGGAGCAACGTCAAAGCCAGGAGGAGACCACGAGACAGGGAATACCACGAACAGTCTACAAGGTTAGTATAAAGAACAACCAAGCTGTATATAACATAAGAACTTACCCCTGCGATACCAAATCGAACAAGAGCAGAAAGCATCGTCATAGCCGTACAAGCATACAGACAAACACCAAAATACGTGCATGGCCACCCATACAGATTCCGCAGCGAATCTTCGTCAAGATTATAGGAACTAGGACATACGTCCGCGTCCATGCCCATATATATCATCAATATAACCCTTTGTACGGATGCCGAGGGCAAACCACGAGGAGGGCCGCCAGTGACACTCAAAGACGGCAACGTAATGATCAAAATCAATTTATTCATCGTCTCATTCCGTGATGCAGACGCTGAAATAGGAAACATGATTGCCAGGTAAACAAGAGGAAGCCCCGCCAGTGCTTGGAGCCACTCGCCGCATACCGCAGCGACTGAATCACCGTCTTAGAAGACCTTGCATCTGAGAGGCTGAGGAAGATGATATTAAGGGCAGTCACACCTAGCAGAGTCAATACCGTGGTGAAAACCGGAGGAAAGAGAGGACGCTGAAATCGCGAAAGCAATCGAGACGTAAAAGCGAGATCCATAGAATTGGCGTTTAAAAATTGTTCGCTTGCGTTTGCGCAGAACTACAGTGGAATAGTAGAATACCCCGACGAAGACCAAAAGCACACGCGTGAAAAGCAATATAGACGCGAGATATGCAATGCTCTGGGGCAGATGTAGGCGGCACGCTGCACGATGGTGGCAAGCCTCCCAAATGCCGCCACCTCCTCGCCACCGCGCCGAGGAGCCATTCGGATGGAGTAGTCTGCGATTCACTCAGATGTACACAGAGGAGCAGGGGATTTGGCAGAAACGGCAGGAACAGATCCAGGTTGGGAGCTGGGCCCCCATTATGTGTACCACTGCGCTGGCATAGACTTTGGGGTACTGCATCCCATGTGACGAGATGCCGGACAGCAGGGTCTGGTTGGTCGCATAGAGGATTGGCTCGTAGGCTCAGAGGCTGAGGCTCTGGAGGCTGGAATACGAGATTGTTTTACATTAGTTTTAGGGCGAAAGCAAGGCTGGCCCCTAATATAGACATGATCTTACCTGAGAAAGGGACGATTATTTCCATTTCCTGGGTGTACCATGGCTGCATGTTCCTTTTGTGCCTTGTTATGGTGGTGGCTCGATAGCATGCGATACAGACAAAACGACGTTCATTTGCAGACACTGGCCGATAAAGGCTTGGCTGAGCCTCGGAGCACGTGTGTTCCACCCTGTAATACAATTGGATTTGGTAGCCACAGGTGAGTGCCATACGGTGCCCAGGATAGAGAAATATCTTGGGATCTCGATCTGATTACTCCTAGCGCCTTGGCGAGCGGCTCAGCGTCACCCCCTGAATGGCCTGGTATAGATAGTAAGGTAATTAGCGAGGAGCACGAGCAAGGCTGCGCAGCCAATACAATTAGTGAATATAAGATTGCGAATATAAGATCGGCCCTGAGTGACCGGGAGGATGAGCGTAGTCCTCGCTTATAAGGTTCTATACGCACCTTGCATGCTAAATACCTCATACAATTCAGTGGCTTAGTCTTCCGGTTTAATGTCAATTCCTGACCTACAGTTGGTTCGCAACAATAAACTCCTCAACGTTTGCACAAAGTGATGTCGTGGGCGAGTTTCGCGCCCCGATTGCCACCTTCAAAGTAACTAACACTACTGCTAGTCCCATTCTATTTTGCCACAGTCCAGCCTATACTCCCGCAAAAAGACCCAGGTTGGGCCCGAAGGTCACCCCGGTGGCCGCATAGCGTCCAAATCGATTGCAACTACGAAATGCACAAATATGCAAGCTTTAAAGACCACCCTGGCTATGTAAATGTATACTGTTTGACCACTGGCCTACTGACTATCTCATTAGTCCGATGCATTGATCTCTACTCCATATAGCTGCAAGCTTACTCCAAAGTGGGTAAGAAAAACGAAAAACCAATGTGGCTTCCTAGGATTTTACAAGTAGCTGATAACCCGATTTCTGCAAATGACTTTCGTGCAGTTGCATTTCTTCAGGGTCTGACAGTGGGCACTCCAGACTGTTCCTGTCGCATCTTTGGTAGTTTCTACTCCCCATTTCATTTCAGGCAATGAGTTGTATGGTCTGCGCTACAAGAGAGAAGGTGAAGAAGAAGAGCATGCAAGTAAATCAACTGCTTGTGACGAAATTCTGGTTGATATAATAACGGTTGGGTTGAGAACTCAAATTCCCATGGTACCAGCTCCTATTTTAGGAACCAAGCGACGTTTTAGCTTTTTTGGCCGAAGATCAAGCTCCTTCCATGCACGACCAGTAACATGCTACGAACTCGAATTTGTGGCTATTATTCCAGCTGGGAGCTGGTTGAAGTCCACGACCACCAATTTGGACCCAGTGAGTAAGTTAATTTTACAGTTATATGTCACCGTATCACGTACCCTAGAGGACATCTGCATCTCAAGATAGCCTTACATTTTGACGACGACGACAGCAAAGTATCTCCGCCAGCTCTATTCATAGTTCGCACACATGGCGGCATAATACGGACTCCTGCTCGCCCACAGTGCCTCCACTGGCATTGGTTTTGGGACATCCAGCCCATCCAAACTACCGTCCGGAATCATCAGGCCTTTGATCGGAAACAACGGATAAATCTTCTGGCACACAGACTGTAGTTATGAGGCATCACCACCACGATTCTTTGTGATAAGTCCTCCATCCAGATTCAGCATAGCGGGAGTGTTTCCGCAGTAAAGGTGGATAGGCTGCTGTGATTTCACCAGGGACACGGCCACAAGGGCTTGACACGTCGCCAAAAGCCAAAACAGTTTCAGAAAAGCGGATTTTCAGACTCTTACTGTGGCGCCCTGCACGAGAGCCGGGGTCGCCGGTTCCGTCCCACGGTTCAGAGCACACCCCGCACCCGCCGACCGGGCGAGGCCGGGGCCTTGCAGTTAAGGGGTCAAAGTTTTACTCGGGCAGCTTGAGAAAATAGAAGTATTTCAGCTACGCCTGAGCTAAGGCCTGAGGGTCCATTGCCATCATGGATAATCTCGTATGCTCCATCGGAGAAACGAGTGTGAGCTATTTTGAATGTTTACATAGCCCCGGGTTAGTTTCCTCGTAATCTCTCAGAGGTTCAAGCAATCCAAGCAATTTAAACACCCCAAGTGGCGATTGAAGTATTCGGGCATTTTAAGTAGGGGGAATAGAGGGTAAACACGGTACTAGGTAGAAGCTGTGATATAAATGAGGATGGCAAATTCTACCAGGAATAGTAAAGAATTTCGTGTTCTGCCCGGAACCGAAATTAAGAAAGTCCTCTTTATAATACTGGTAGTAATTTCTTTAAAAGTGGTGGTATTAAATTTCTAATCTGTACATAGGTACCTTTACTAAGATACCCCAGTCAGCATTTTAGGGGCACCTCGTGGTTGAGTCCACAGGAAGCCCCAGTCTGGCCTGGCCAATATTCAGTTTCGATGGATTTGAACCTAAAACAGACTTCTTAACTTACCAAGACCAACCACTTAGAAAAACGGGTTGGTCTGCCGGGAGCGTTAACTTGGTTTCAACCTCTTTCTGAACTTCTTCGATATAGAGACGTATTTACTTCATCCTGACGTCCCTATTTCAGTTGTTCTGCAAAGCCCAAAGGAGCCAAGCCGCCCTATTCCAGCTCCCAATGCAAAGGTCGTTCCTTCTTCAAGAGCCATATCAGGAGACGTCTTCGCTAAGGCGGCCGACCTAGTTGCATCACTCTAACACTCGATGACAAACTACCTTTATCTTTCCCAAATCCCCATCCAGGACCAAAGTGATGTGTCATAGCAGCTCTTCATCGGCGGAGGGAATTCAGACTGCAACTTTTATTGACGCTGGCTACTCCCAAAATCACATAGAGCTTTGCTCCAGTATCTGCAAGATCCTTGTTCCTCTGATCTTAAGTTTGTGGTGGATTCGTCTCCAATCCCCAATGCACCATCCAGTCAGATTATACACCGAGACTGGATAGGGTGCGTCAAATAATAATGCATTAAACAATGTAACGAAGAGCTTTAATTTAACTTTGTACAGGTTACAGTCTGTATTGTGGTTACTCTTCCTAAGAGTCCCGAACATATTTTCAGCTCCCTCCTTAATATCCAAAATGAATTTCGGTATCACCTAAAATATACATGCAACGGTATCGGCATTTCGTGGATGCGTAGCTGCCGCAACATCTTTTTAAACACTGTCTGCGTAATGATCCCGTACCACTTGTTTCCTGGCTTCTTTATTTTCAGGTATCCCCACCAGGTTAGTGATATTCCAGTACAGACCCACTCTTCAGTATGGCGTCAAATCCTTGCAGTTCCGCTGGTGTCACGTACCCAAATTACATATACTTTGGCCCATTTTAGCGGAGCCGCTATACGGATTCTCTCGGCTAGCCTGTGCAGACCCATGCAGCTCAGTCCGGGGTAATCTGCAGTTTATAAGAACCACGCCAACATTGCAGCAATACGTATATAGCGTATGCTTCCCTCATAATGGGTATCATCTAGCCATTGCCTCTTGTCTGGTGAGCATTAGATATCCCTAGAGGGAATAGGTGATAAGTACCTACCACTCTGTGGAATATGCCGGGAAACAGGGCTGGATTCTAGAAACGTCGAAACAGTGCGCAGGGCCCATTCAATGGCTATAGAGCAGGTGAGGGGAATCTGTCAGCCAAATCCTGTTGTTACAGTGTGTGAACTACCGCCTCTGGCTAATATATTGTTAAACATTGCTTATGGTAATCTTAGATGTTAGAGGATCGAAGCGCTGTCGAGCGGGCCATCGTCCCAACGCGATTACACTAATATCTTGCCGAGACAACAATACCGGCGCATCAAGCTGTGCCGCAAAATACACTTAGCGGTTTCGCCAGCCTTATAACAGGCCGCCCCTTTACCGGAAATGATTTTAAAATGCAGAACGGGACCATGGAAGCGCCCTGGATCGCCTGCACAGTGGCTTTCGCTTTGCCAGATACACCTCACAGGTCATTGTTTAGTGGTCGATGGGCAGCTGTGCACTTCCGGTAGGTCATATGCTGTGCCATTATTCCCGGATTGTTCTTTGACTGTTTTGACTTTGTAAGCAATGTATGGTTAAGATCGATGGCCCAGTAAAGGTATCTGGCAGCCCGGCGTGGTGTTGAAGGTCCACCTGCTGTAAGATAAAACCGCACCTGTCATGCAGAATCCGCCACTCGTAAAGCTGGTGGATTCGCGGTAGTGAATCTGGTTTGCATTTTAGCCTTGGAGCAACCGGGCTGGCCAAATTCCTTCATTGGAACACAACCAAATGCAGGAGCGGATTTCCAGCATACTCTGCTGTTCACAAAGATTCCGCGCTACTTCCATCCGCATTAGGAAGATCTACTTAGTATACTGGATATTGGCTTCACCAAAGGTATTCCTATTTCATTCCGACATTGGTATCCTCTAGGAGGTCGAATCAAATATGGTCGTGCGCCACCCGAGCTGAAGATAAGGTGGATGGCCGCCTCTTGGACGCGTCTGCCCCGTCCGTGGGATGACCTTCTGGCTCTGACTCCAGATCACACTTTATGATCCACGCGGTATCTGGCCGATGTGAAGAGACCGCGACCCTGCGTCACTGTGCCAGTGGTGGATAAGATACACGGGACAGCGTTCAAGTCGGCCAGATTTGATGTGGAGTTGGTCCAGACGCAGTTTCCACCCGTCGCTGGTTATAATGGATGGGTGGGTACAAGGCCCCCATCTGGCCCATCTACGTAGTAGTCCTTGACTCTGTGCGCCATTGCACGTACCGCAGGTGACTGGGGACCGGCGCTCCGCCGAGGATTCGGAGGCAGTCTGATTCCATAATAAGATCAATAAGATATTCCACCTACCTTCAGCCTAGACAGTCATACACGGATTGATGCCTACCAAGAAAAACAAAACCTTTTGCGGAAGTAAATCACATTGTTCCAGTAGGACCCACAGCATGATGGGCCCTAGAAAGGATACAGGCACCAGGACACGGCGGCAAATTTTATCTTTGGATCGGTCCGGAGCAGCACCCGTATACCGCAATATCCCCTGACATTGCTCCGCTCAGTTATATATATGAATACACTGTGCCACTACACCCGCCTTTTAATCCCACTCAGAAATCCAAATAGGCACTGGATGATACTGATATCTCATATACCATTTAGATAACTCTATCGTCTTAACATGGCCGTGAAGTTTGACCTCAACATTCCGGGGCAGTTCCCACGAGACGGAGATTATAAATAAATCCCCTGTAATCCCTAAAACAATAAATGAAGATCATTATTATGCGCATAAGTCGACGAGAGAGCGCAACGGAATTTCACCACTCTCAACCTTAACAAACCTGAGGACTGACGGAGCATACTTGGGAGCCTCCCCAACCAGGGAAACATATCCTGCATCGAATGGTCCTAATCTTGATTCTCATGGTAATACGTCAGCCCCGGAACCAGTGGCCGTCAATCGCCGTAACTCATTGCATAAGTACTTTAAGGCAAGATTTTCACAGATGATCTAGGAATTCATCGCTACTATAGTATTTCCATAGGATAACCAATATTCCTAAGAGTAACATCACGGCGCTTCGGGAAGGGTAGTAATCGTGTATATTTTCACAGAGGGGTAATGGTGGGTCCGATTGCTTCCTTGATTATTTCCTACAGGGAAATAAAAGTAGCTGACATGTTCTTGTTAGAGGTTGCGACATATGTATTACTCCCGCTTTCTCGTAGACACGGTCATCATCACTACTCGGCGTTGCCATCAACCTAAGATGACAGCAAACTTGCCGTAATGCGTTGGACTCCAGCCGCCAGCCTCGCAAACAACGAGAACTCATCTGTCTGGCGGAGTTCAGACCACTTCTGTGGTACTTACAGGATATACTTTTGTTCACGGTGAACTCCATAAGCAGGGCATCTTAGTCGACTAAACTTATTCACCTTATTCACACACGGTACGCCATCCATGGATCTAAGATTATGCGTACTAAAAATAAATAGTACGACTCTTCGTACCAAGGATAAGACTTGTCTTTGGGTCTCGTTCATAGAAGGAACTATAAATTACAATGCGAGGTTATCTTCGCATCCTTTCGGCCCTTACTAAAGCCCACCGCCGCATAATATGGATGTAGATCAAACACTTTCTTAGAGGACAGTTTTGTCAGTTATATAAGGCCTGTAGAATGATGCACATGAATTCATGAAGGTATAGCAGGCCGCGAAAGAGATGCCAATCAAAAGAACGAAACATTGCATCTTAAACCAAAGATTCCAGTTCAATAAAATGATTAATCCATCAGTCATCTAATATCGTTACCATCGCATGTAGATCAAACTACATCGCTTTACAGAGCCGCTGGCATCGACAATCTCGGCAAAACATAGGCGAGTGATCCAAGGGAGGGCAGCCCAGTTCTTATCGACAGTCGGCAGCGAAAGCGTCGCCTTGACTGGCTGAGGAACTGGTCCTGGCAGGATCCGCCGCCACCATGTGGTGGATCATATGACGTATCGCTGGTGCTAGTGAGAGGCAGACGAGGAGAGTGGAACGGGTAGTCGTCGATGCATCAGCGGTTTATGGTTCGATTCGGTTCCGAGATTGTTGTGGTATTTACGACGCCACCTGG
Organism: Aspergillus tanneri; assembly: GCF_003426965.1. NCBI lineage: Eukaryota > Fungi > Ascomycota > Eurotiomycetes > Eurotiales > Aspergillaceae > Aspergillus > Aspergillus tanneri. The sequence continues at coordinate 95,739 of NW_022984640.1, read as the reverse complement.
AGTGCTGACCGAGCCGTCACCTGGCCAGCGTGGAAGATGACTCGAAGCGCCGGTCTGGGTGCCGCCAGCGCCCATCCCGCAGCAGCACCACTGCCTGCGCCAGTGAAGCGTGCGGGCAGGACTCCAGTGGAGCACCAGGAGCCAGGCCGGGTGATGCCGCCGGTGGAGGGCTGAGTCTTATGCAGGGAGCAGGGCGGTCCGCTGTCGCCCTGGAGTAGGGGATTATCGTCGGTGCTGCCTCACCGGCCTGGGGAAGGTAAAGACGAGTTGAAGTGAGCGGCCAGGAGGGCCGGGGAAGACTGAGAGGAATACAGCATTATTGGTATTTGCGGCGTACGTAGAGGTAGGGTACAGCAAGTACTGAAAATAAAGAATATACGTTGAGGAGAGCTTACCTGAGTAGCATCACCACAGCCACGCTCGCGATGGCAGCCCCGCGTTCAACAGCAAACGACATTTCGATGGACATAAAGCTGCTACGTCGACATCCATCCACAGGAATTGCCGTCCAACCACAGCAAATGTAACAGCGTCATGAGTCCTTACCCGGGGAACCCGGAAAAGACCGCTAACGTGCGCAGCGCAAAAGGCTGATTCTCCGCTGGTAAGGTCGCTAAGATGTGCGGGTACCCGTCGTTCCCTGATCGGCGGCATCGACTGGCTGCTACCGCATACCGCCGGACCGCTGAGTGGATCGACGCTGCTCAGGACCGTTTCAGTGACGAGGCTCAGCGATGCGGTGCTTTTTCTTTTATTTATAATTTGTCTCTGGATTTTGTTTTGTACATGAAAGTCGGCAGATCACCTCATTCGTCCCTTGCATTATGCCGCAGCGGCCAGCAAGCCTTTGCTGACTGGATTTGTTCATTTCTTTGTCTTTATGTTCCGTGTGCTGGCGTGCGCGACGCGGTTAGGTAAATATCGTCATCAGACAGGTAGGTGGCACCCGGTAATAACACCGTGCCATTTCCTACTCCTGGGTACATTAATTGTTACCCCAACAGTTTCGAAACTGTTTTCGATAAAGTAAGCGCTTAGCTACCGAATCTATGGCAGAATTAAGCCAGGTAATTGGGTTAGTAACTGCAAGATCGTAAGTGCTCTTTCTGCCACTCTTATTGCCGCAGCCAGAGTTCAAAGCGCCGTCTTATTGCACAGTATGTCATGGCCCAATGCATCTATTCCAGGTTTGTTTTATTAGGTAGGTGAATATTCCATACAGTTTTGAGCATACATGCCATATGGATATTGATGACCCTAGTAGAGCGTATGACACTGATATTCGACTTTGAGGTGCCTCGGTCTTGTTTCCGCGCCAACCGCCAGGTTACCGTGGCAATTACTTATAACCCATCAACTACATTAATATTAACCAACAGCATACAGGAAACAGGAGAGTATATACAACGGAGATATACCTTCGGATTTAAATATATTTGTTAGGTCCCTCGATTAGGTAAATGATGGAGCTCTCACTGGTGCTGCCGTACGCGCAGCGGAGAATGGTAATAGATGGTGACAGAAAGGGATCATATATTTCTGTTCAGACTGCCGCTTAGCCCTTTCGTATATATGCGGGTGAATCTCGCCAAATACCATTTTGTACTACAGCAGTATGAATTAACGGCGGAACAGAACATTCAACATTTTAGATGAGCCTGGGCCATTGGTATACGGGGATTCCTTTCTTTGCTGCAAAGTGAAACAATCCCACCGATGTTTCACATCTCACTCAAGTCCCTGTTCAGGTGCTGCTGATGGTGGTCTAATCATTCTCTATGCGTACGCTTCCTCCTACCGCCCAGGCTAACACTCCGGATGCTCATCGCCGTCCTACATCCTGATGACTCGTGGTGACTGATGAATGAATGTCCCTCTCCGATACGCCTTTGTACATCTGATTGAATGCGGGTTTCCGCATCGGACCGAATCTTCTCATCAAAGCACTAAGTCCCTGATATGTTCCGGAAATCTTCAAAGAGATATTCTCCGCGATGTATCCAGACTCATTCCCGAAACACTGGGAGGAGGCAACCGCGGACTGAGGGAGACACTCCTGCGCGCTCAGACGAAGTTTTTAGGTGCCGTGACTCACGCGGTGCGGCCGCATGTAGACTCCGCCTGTCAGCCTCCGTGAGCGACTCTGTCATCTGTGGAGCTCTCTGACTGGCATGGATCCACTTTCCTATTTTATTTCTTGACACTTCCAGTCCTGGGTGAGGCTTGGAGCAGGAATGCAGGAAACTCAGAGCTCCTTGGCGGCGCCTACCTTGTGTTTCTTCCTGTGATGGCAGTGGGTGTGGATCAGCTTCAGGCTTCTTATGCTGAGAGGGAGCTCTAAAATGGTTTCTGTGAGCACTGGGAAGATCGCGAAGTGCCATGCAAGGGTCTGGAATCCATCCGCCAATGGCCCACTAGCCAGGGTATGATCACCAGCCAGGGTGGATCGCAGTTTCGTCCGGGCCAATACACGCGTTTCATATTAATAAAAATTACTATGATGTAATTCTTCCACCTGATTAGGACTCGAACATTGGTGGATACAGTGGTTTTATCCGGTTTGTGGAAAGTAATCTAGCTGCAAACTAGCATGGTATTAGTGCTACAGATCGCAGCCTGGATTAGTATATATAGATCATACATCAAATTGCCCTCTGATAATCCACTCATACGAGCTGCAACCTGCTCCCACGAGAACAACCCGCAGCCAAGCTGACTACCAAATCGCACCCTTCCAGCGTAGGTAGATCAAAAAGGGTTGATTGCCTCGGTACCAGGCCGTCCTCACCCGTGAATGCGCCGGTGGGTTGGTATGAACTCCTGATATCAGACGAGCATTGGCAGCTTCCTCTCAGGAAGGTGGCCTTGCATCCGAAGGCCGAGGGCTGCGAGAGAATAGTCCATGACGGCAGCAGGCGTCCACGCCGCGGTGGGGATTACGGGATGTATCGAGAATGGCGGAGATGCGTCATCTTAGCGGAAAGTATTTTGTTCGGCGCCATCGCAGGGATCGCTGTTTTGTAAAGCAAGGCAATGCCAACAGTTTTCCTGCGACGCACCTGCCGCTTTGCGAAGTGCGCCTTCAAGCAGTCGCATCGTCGATTCTCGCATGCTTACTCCAACATAGCTTTAAAGCCTATTTCAGCGCTGACATCTTATCCTTGGAGTCATGCCCATGTAATTCTAGAGAGCTTCATACCCCGTTTCAGACATCTTCGTTACAAGATCGCATAGTGCTCCGCAGTCCTCCTGTTCTGTTCGACACACATTATATTCCATTGCTCGTGACACTGTGTGGATAACTCGAAGAGGCATCCATTTGGCCTATAAGTTCTTAGTAGGATCGTATGGTAAATATCAGGGATCCATAAGTCTCCTTCCGGTCCCGAAGTACAGGCATACACACACGGGACGTTCTTTCCCCTCAACCAACTGGGGTTGTAAATGGCCTCTACGGTTGTAGATTCTCTTCCAACATCCGTGGCCTGCAAAGAGGACAGGGATGCGGGTAGTATTGCTCCTCTGGGTACCGTACTCTTCATCAGCACCACTCAAGTGCCTTTCATTAAGAAACATGGATTTTCCAGACAGAAACAATCAGCCGATCTTCATCGTCCCAATGGCAAGATGGAAATTGGAAGTTAAAGGATCTTGGAATATATGGAAACGGGCTGCAACCCATCACGGTTGGGGTCTCGACTTGTTATCCGCACACATCCCTTTAACTGTGGGTCGAACACAATCTGATGCAGTCTTTGTCATCCCTATAAGTGCCATTGTGTAGTGTCATCAAATCCATAGAGCTCTCAGATAGGATGTACAGCTGAAGCGTCAATAAAACGTAATTTCCATTCTAGAAGTTACTTTTATTATCGGTGTTTTGTACTTCATTTTCGTGAAAGTGTAAATGAAAGCCTTCTAGATAAATCAATAAAATAAAATTATACCAGGTATATGTAGAAATATTCCCAGAACAGCCGACAGACGTGGTCAGCGTTGCCCGGGCAAGATGCCGCCGGTGCGCTGCTACAAACGAAATAGAGTAGGCAGCAACTGAACGAAATAAAAGCTCTTTACCAGTAGCTATGCTCAATTTTAATTTCATTCTGGCATTCGATATTGACTACAGGGTAGTAGACTAATATACCACAGGCGGCGGCAAAGCATCACATCTACCATCGCATGATCTGGTAAGACAAATGCAGACCTCTCGGAATCTCTACCTTCAAAGCTGGTTTTCCTTATCCTTCCAAAGAACAAAGCAGTCTTGATCTGTCCACACAAAATTGGGATCACATGGTGTCCATGCCGGGTGTGCTAACACGACCTGCGCCACAAAAGAATGAACGCACTTCAACGTATGCCAGACTAACGAAGAATTAGTTGCTTTCCAGTCGGTAAATATCATACTTGCGCCCAATACAGTTCCCGGTGATGCGTCCAAAGCCAAAGTCGGTTGAAGTATTGCCCTACTGTCGTTTCGTAAAACTGAGGTCACCCAAAAACGCTCTTGGAATGAAGCTTATCAGGCTTTCCCCGTAGAAATTTTGACAATGAATGGCAGTATGCTGAAGAGTTGGATATGTATGCGGAAGCACGTCTTGAAAACATGTTGGGCAAGGATCAAAGATCGTAGAATTTAGGTACTTACCAGGAACTCAGTTCTTCATGCGATAGTATCCTCCCCTGATCTGGCTAATTCGGGGCAACCTAACAGCGACAGGAGGATACATTCTCAGTCCATTAATCGCCGCATGTATATACGTCAGCTTGATCGCAAGCCCGCAGAGTTATATCTCGTCATCGGATTTTGAACGTGCGGGTCTGCACTTCCTCTCTTCAACCTGGCGTATGCATTATTAGGTCTTTAGCAAGTACAAGCAACACCCGAAAGCGTGGTTGTTTCGATCCCGGCAATAATGAGTAAGCTGTGCTTATTAATTCCAAAATCCCGCGTCTCTTCGCGGTCTTGATGTTTCAGGATGTGGCTAAGAAATCGGCCTTCATTGAGCTTTTTAACCGCCCAGAACCTTTTGTTTGCTAATTCATGCTGCACCCTGCCAGCGATAATTTTGGGGTGGATGAACAGTGTAATAAGCGGCTTGAGGCCGACAACCGCCGTACGAGGTTAGAATAGGCACTGAATTTGATGTTCCTGCAAGATAAACTTCACCCATGGATGGTATCTGGACCTTCGAGATGCAAATGTTCCCAAATGCTAGGTCCCCTGATAAGCCAACGTCGAACGTGGTAGCTGTACCACTTGCCACCTCATGTCGACGGGCTTGTTCTCATCATTGCACTCGGGCGCAGACGCTGAATCAAAAGATCGATGTAGCCTCTGACGATTGGCTCTTGGCCTCGGAGCGAGCTCTCGGAGAATGCATATAGTAGACGCCTTGAATCGAGAATTCATCCGCAATGACTGGATGACGCTGTATTGGCCTTGCGGTAGTGGGAACGGTAATATCCCTGGCTTTGGCCATGGCCGGACGAGTTCCATATATGGCTTCCAGGCGTCGCCATCGACGAATGACAGTTCGTCCGGGCAACGCGAATCACTTTGCCGCATTTTACGTAGATCCCCGGATGGTTTGGGGTAAAGTATGTCGACCCTTTGATGGTTCGTATGTATGGGATCCGTGTCGCCGCGAAGGACTTGGGACCGGGGAATGCGCCAGAGGGTGGGTGCTGACATTGTAGATAATTATACCGATGAGGTGAAAATTAGCCACGATATGTTATTATTGGTAAATAGATCTGTTGTTATCATCACGCAGGCTCACGCCATTAGGTCCGTCCAGCGCCAGTCCGGCTACCAACACCGCAGGATAAGATGTTTCACCAATTTTAACAGCCAAGGGGCTCCCACTCCATGTTAAGTTCTCCACTCGTATTAGAACCGGTCGCCTGGCGCGAAGGTAATAGTAAAATTGCCTGCATAGGGCGACGGCCCTGGAGAGAGCTTTATCCCTTTATTACGCACTGGTAGCCTCTGTTACCATTTTCCATCTGACTAGTCAGATAAATGCCCGCATGCAACTTGTACAACGGCCTAATACCAGCACAGTGAACATAAAGCGGCAGACAGATCCGCGCAACCCTACGGGAAAATAACCCGATTATCCACACCATACCCCGCACGCCGCAGCGCTAATCCCCACTGACGTACATATTGTGTTGTTGTGGTGAACTATGCATGATCCACGTAACAGGCTGTTGGCTGGGGTGAATGCTGGCTGCATGTCCGCCGACATTCCCAACATGGGGCTGTGAAGGAAGATCGCCATTAAATACCGGCGTGCATATCCTCGCCCTTCAGGACGCACCATATTAGCTGGTGGTTTGGTGGAGCACTTCATCAACCACGCTTCAAAATACTGCACACAGCCGTCATACTGGCGCGTGGAGACCACGGCCGCAAGTAACGCAGTTTGTGAGATGCATAGTTTAGAAATAAAAATTCCGGTTGAAGAATAGACTTTGAAAACTTCACGTGAATATGGCGGTGGCTTAATCTAGAGCGCCTTTAATCCTGGTTGACACTTTGACGGCTTGCTCTACCGTAAAAGGGAAAGCCTCTCCAAGAATACCTCAATGAGCCTTTAATTTAGCCTGTCCCTAAAAATACGCGTACTGTAGATTCTAGCATACCCGTCCGTTTCATTGATTTTGCCAGCCGACAAACACGCTGGCGAAGGTGGTATCATCAACTGAAACCACTCTTCGGCCTAGAGTGTTCTGAACGGTAAAGATTTTTTGTCTAGAAATTTTGGCTAGCACTATTTTGAGGTAGTCCTTTTGGCCATGGATCATTGTATCAGGACGCCTAATTTGCTTGTGTGATCAGGTGACCTAGGTGGTCTGTGTGTGACTACCTCAGTATGTGTCTCGGCAGGCAGTTGATTAATGGATATATATTTGAAGCCGGAAGTAATTTCACTGCCCGCCGAGTATATTGAGAGCGGTAGTAGAAGTTGACCGGTGCTTTGTGAGAGGTATGCCACTCGGCAGCCTACCGTCAAAGGAGGACAAATATTCCCAATTTTTGTAGCTCCCTGCAGTTGATGTAATAACCGGCGCCATATTTCTTATAGCGTTGTTCTTCTTCAGCATATCCTCTTTCGGCTCAGCGAATTTCGACGACTGCAAACAGTCTAAAATTCAGGAAATTTAATGACTGTACCTGGAGTTATGTCCTCCGGTCATGAACTCAAATTTAACGGCTAACCAACGACACAATCCAGCCACCGCCTACCTGGCTTAGGAGACGCAAAACGGATGCCAGAACTTCAGTAGCATTTATTGGCTTCGACTCTAAAGAGCCGGCTTAATTAATGATGCACCATTTACAAAGGAGAGGTACCCCTCTTTCGCGAATATTGGAGTCGGAGAACCATGCAACTCCATGAGCAATAGTTTCCCTATTGAAAACCCTGGCAACAAAACAGGGTGCGGCTGGAATAACCCTTCCGGGATGGGTTTAAATAGCACTGGATGCAAACATACACGGAAGAGTATCACCTTTTTTTTTTTCCTGGACGTTTCGTAGTGCTACGTTAAATGCTGCAAAAATGGAGAATGAGTTCATTGCTGCTGGACGTCAATCATCCCTTCAATACCTTCGTAGGTGGACCCACGCTGATATCAAGGAGGATGCTCGTGCCTAAGACTCTACCAATAAACTCTGGCCGAACTACGAGTACATACAAGTCCAGTGGTACCTATTAATGCACTCTCTTCTATTATATCCAAGGTGCAATTATATAAGCTATGCAAAACTATCTACAAAAGAAGGGCAAAAGACAAAGAAAAAATCAAGGTATATATTCAAGGCCAGAAAGAAAACGCAAATGACCAGCCACCCGGCAACCAATCCAATCATCCAGTGACTAATATCTATATGGTCATCAAGAACGCGACCGAGACAAGCAATCAGCGCAGAATACTCGATTCAGGATGCCCGCGGTAGCAGAAGACGCACCTCCATCTGCAACCTGGTCTGTAATTCTTCGGCTCCTGATCGACGGTGCCGTTCCAGCAGTAGTTTTAAAACAAGTCCTCGTGCGGCCTGTGCAGGGTGGTACTGGTCTGTTCTTGCGGAGCGAGAGACGATCGCGCAGCCGACACATCGATGCACATCAGTTCAGGAGGAATTACCGCGAGCGACGACGTTGCGTTTATCCAGGATGATAATCGTCAGCTCGGAGTCGGAGTACTCCATCTGGAGTAGGTGAGGTTAGAGTGGTGGGCGCGGTGGGGGTTGAGCTGGGGCAGATGCCGATCAGGGGCGATGGGCCGGTGAGGCCCCAGTAACGCAGCCGGAAGAAAGCCGGACGTTTGTTCAAAACCCAGATTAATGAATGTGTTCTTTGTCCGGAACAGCAAAGATGGTTCCGTTGGCCGGCAGGGATGCTGAGATCACTACGTTCGTAGGCGTGGACTGGCGATACCGGTTGGGCCAGCTGTTGGTGTCTCGCGGAGGAATCGACAGCGAAAAACGACGTCGAGCGCATGGCGACTGGGCTGGATCACTGGATGCAGGGATGTTCTGACCGTCTCGCCGCCGCCGCCCACGACAACATCGGATCGCGCTGCCGCAAGCGCAAAGTGCCGCGCAGCGCAGCCGTGGTTTTACCGCCATTAAACCGCCCGCTTTTGTCCATGCTCTTGAGTAGTTTGGTACATGGTGTCCCTTTGACGAAGTCGTGGGGCATCGGTCTGTTGAGACGCAGGAGACCCCGCTGGAACAGTGACGAGGAGGTGCCGCCCATGACGAAGCTGGGTGCCATCGTAAGCCTCGCACGCACTTCGTCGTCAGCTAACTTGCCGTCCCCGAATCGAGAGCCGAGGAATTCAGTGGCGGCAAAAGCCGTAGACGGGAGGGATCCCAGGTGCCGAATTCCAGGGCGAAACTCGCAGATTTGCGGTGCTGGTGCCGATGACCTTTCGCCAGGGTTACGTCCGTCGGCAACGACCAATGGTGTAGGCATCTCCGTCCGCGCTTTTGGTCGTGTCGGTCAGGCGTGATGGAGTGACCAGGTGTATCGATGCCACCGTCGTCGGTGGTGGAGCTGATGAATCGGGTGGAGAGAGGGCATCGAATCTCTGCAGTCAGTGATGGAGGTGTTGTATTTGGCTTCTTCAGCGTCCACCGGCTTTGATGAGATGTTTCCAGTAGCTGGCGGTGCTGGAGGATCTGCACGCCCTTGAAGTTGGGACCCTGGACAAAATTTTCCTTATCCAAATTCCTGGATCTTTCCGTCCGGCTCCTGCAGGCGCTGACGGTGGCGGAAGTTGTTAACCACGATGGAACCCAGAGCTAACCGCCAACGCTGAGGCCGGAGACGGTAGCCGATCAGCAGAGCCCAGCTGGCCCCTTTCTTGGCGTGGTAAATTGTCGGTGCGACTGAAGGCCGAGGGCACCGCTGGTCACGGTAACCACCGCCAGAGACGTTATGATGGCGACAGGGATATTGGAGATGCTGCTGGAATGCGCATCGATGTACTTGGCGGCGCCGGGCGATAGCGATGTTTATCGGCCCGTGAGATCCTCTCAGGGGTTGAAGGGTCCTCGGCGACGGATCTTGAGCCAAATGGTCCGTTGGCAGACACCCTCCGCCGCGACCGTGGATGCTGGGACGAGCGGCAAGGACAGGAGATACTGGCCGGGCAAACCGTAATGCTGGACGCGCGCAAAATAAGTGGAGAGAGAGGTATGGCGCTGGGACAGACCAGCTGCCGCAAGGGAATACGGTGAAGAGGGATCTCATTGGCGGTCCGCATGGCATCTGGTGAAACTTCACAGCTCAGAGAAGAACGGACGGGAAGAGCATTGTTATTTATTTTATCCCAAGGAACCACTCGATCCACCGCTGGTACAGCCTCGTCAATGCGAAGCGTCCAGTTAGCGTGGACCAACCGAACGACAAGGAACGAAGATACGGTGCCCGGTGGAGATAAATCCCAATCGTGACCCCAATCGGAGTCCGGCAGTGGCATAGGGCTGCAGAAGCTTTCAGCCGGGACTGCCTCGCATCTCGCTGTGTGTGTCTGTACAGGACAATCGTGGCTGACTGAGTGATCCAGGGACAACAAGGCACATGGGGGCGCCCGAGGGTGCCTCTAGGCAGCACCCTCCCCTCTCTATGGCGCAGTGTGGCTGGATGAGATGAGACATTCCCCCTGAAGCGACACGTTCAGGTGCATCTGGAGCCCTGGCCCCAGGCCCCCAATTTTGTCAGGCTTCCCGGTCCTTTTCTTCGCATCTTTTGGGCAGCCTTTTTTTGCCCCACGAACTGGTAATTAAGATGACTTACCACCCGCATACTCCTTTTACAACTTCCTTTTAAGAGAATTGTGCTTGCACTGCATAGTCTCTGTACTGATATTACTGCTACTGCCATTAAATAGTATACAACACTGGATGGGATGTGGTAGAATCAATATAATTAATATCCTATAATCGATCAACTACTCCAGGGTCATCAAACCCTGATCAATCCATGATGCACCGTAGCCTAGCTACTCCAGGGAGGATTACTTATCGATCGTGGGCCAATCCCCATTCAATTGGGCAAGTCCCATGAGTCCGCTTCTTGGCAATGCCAATTTTCACTTTATTCTTCCTTTCGGTGACCATGATGAAAATCCCGTGGCGGTATAACTGCCTCCTGATCACAGTACTCACTCTACTCTGTCATCACTGCATGGCAAGAAATACTCATAAGGAAAGAATGCTAAGAGTTTATGAATGTAAACAACGTTTCGGTAGGAACTAGGATAAAAGAGATTATCGCAAACGGGGACTACCTATGCCGCCCTCTTCTTTATTTCCTTCTTTCTTTACCCGGACCCCGCAACTGCGATCCACCAATAAATCATGGAAATGCGACCGTCGAAAGGCCGGCAAAACCCCCGGCAGAAACAGCCGAATCCTGCCTGTATGAGGAATTTAACCCCACGCGAAAGGTGCAATCGCCACCATCTGGACAAAATACCAGCCCTCCCATGATTCAACGGAGCGGCCAATGCTTAAATGAGGGCGCCTGCGTGGGAGAGAAAAAGTTCGAAGGAAAAAATCGATCCGAAGACGCGACGTCAAATGAGAAGACCGCGCCGCATATGCGCAGCACCGGAGAGTCCCACGGCATTTAGATCGGTCCCCTGACTTTGCTGTTCTTAATCGGATGTGGCAGCAACGTCGGAGAAATGGGCCTGAACTAGAGAATTGGGAATAGGATGATAACGGGAACGTCACAGCGCAATATCTGCTAATAGCATGGATCATCACCTATATCTGTCTTTAAACGACTTCAACAACCCTGGAGATCATCCTCTCGGCAGTTCCAGAACGTACTATCCGATACAGTTCCTGCCATCGTGCGCATTCTCCGGTAACTCGGTGCCTGACTCCATCATACGAAGCGAGAGTTTTCAGATCGAAGCAGTTCTGCGCCTGGTGGACATTGCTGCCCCAGTCGGCATACATGGCCATGGCATGCCCTGTACATCGGGATGGCCTCGTCCCGTCCGATGTTCTGCCCAGGTCAGATACCGTTGGAGCCAAGGTACCCGCTATTTCCGGGCATTAGATCCAGAAGCGCCATACGAAAACCTGGGCTATGCCGCCTCTACTTCGTAATACATCGCGCCACGATGTTCATAGCTCCGGGTGGTCCGCACCTGATACTCCTCTGCGCTACAGCGCCGCAGCGTCTCCGGGAGGGCTCTCGGTGGATGCTGGAGGCTACCTGCATCTCGACTGGTTTATACGCAGCCCCAGATGGTGAGGGGTGTCGTGGACTATAGCATTGTGCAATTCGCGGGAGACCTTTGGGAGATTTCGCATCAACGGCTGTCTGTAAGCCCCGCGGTTAAACCCTGAGGGCGGCTCTTCCACCTCCTCGGTCTGGGTATGGTTCGAGACGACGAGTCAGGCGCGCTGGCGCTAATCGCAGCCAGCCTACGTGTTCTTCCAGGAGATGCTGCAGCCGTGCGGCACGTTTCTCAGCCGCAGCGACGCCTTCCCGCGATGACCGGAGGGATGTTTCGCGCCCGGCGAGTCTTCGGCGGGTTTCCAGCGTATCGAGATCGTCTTCACGGCACCCGCCGCCTGGCTATCGTTGGCGCACCGACCCGGCCTTCCGGCATTTGCCCTGTGGCAAGAGAATTCTCACCCATGAGACCTCACTTCTCATGGCGAGAGGATGTCGTCGGTCGCAATACGCTGGGTAAGCATTCGAGACCCATCGCCACCAAATTTTGTCGCCTTGTTATGCACGACCGCAGGTATGACTTCCAAGGAGGCTATATCCCCGACCAGTAACGTTGTGGGTGGGATCTGACCGTAGAGTCCGTAGATGTTCCTGGAAGATGCATGTATTCTATATCCCTTTGTTTTATCCCCACGCCACTATTCTTTTGCTCTGGCGCCCGTATGAGCGGGGATCGTTATCGACAGCGAAAAAGCGCCCGGTTTTGACTCAAGCGGGCAGTCGGTGTTTTGGGCACCGACCTGGTGCAGGATGCGCTGCTGCTGAGATGCATCCGGTGGCGTGGCACGCGTAGGATGTCGTCGACCGCCGGGTGGATAATCCTCGCCTCGGCAACGAGAATCGAACGCGATCTGCTTCCGGATGCTCTTCGATGAGCTTGGTACATCGATCCGCGGAGCACCCGCGCCACCTGCGTAGGCGGATCCTCGCGCCCAGAGCCGAGTGGGCCCCGTCACGCCGACCGGAGGCCCAGGACGCAGACTCGCCCACTTAATTAGCCGTGCCATCGGTTCTGAGCGATCCGCCGCAGCACTGGGGAGAGGATATACGAACGTGACTGGATGAATGCCGCACCCTGGAACCACCAAGTAACACCTTCCTTTCCCCTCGATGAAGCCGACAATTTTATAATCCTCCAGCTGGTGCTGTATGGAAACACGCTCATCTGTCAGTAACAGAAGAATTATGTTCCAAACAATCTCAAATACATCGTTGCTGGTGGCCTTTGATATGAACTATTACATCTGCCCAGCCTGACGCCTTTGTGCTGTGAGGGATAGCCAGAAGACGAGGCCGGAGGTTCCAGAGTTCGATGGCGGTATAATTTAGAAATATCTCTGGCTGGCGAGGGTCAGCTTTAATACGATGCATACCGGAACGTTAATACGTAAACCTGTTTAAATTCAATCCGGCCTGTGATCAAAGTGGCCGATGAAGATGACCTCGTGAGTCGGACGTTCAAATAGCACAAACATACCGAAGAGAGAACAGAGATGATAGATACCAACTGCGTAATTTCACCCATATCCACGCGTTCAAGAGAGTATTAGGTGATGATTCTCGGCACCCTGCCTGGCGGCTAGTCTGCGGTTCGTAATGTTGGAATTCGACATCCGGCAGATGAAGATGCGCGCCTGGGAAACGCCGCGTAAAGCTAAGACTTCCGGCCGTAAATGCTACTTTTGAATGCATCCAGGTCTCGAACGATTACCGCTTCTCCCACGCGGGCTGAGCCGGACGGAACACTGAAAGCCGAGATGTTAAAAGAATATAAGCGAACAAACAGCCCTACTCGATCCCCAGTTGCTCAGCAGGTGTAAAGACTTCCTCTTCTAGGAAGGGTACTCATGTTCAATATTCTTCCCACTTAGCAGTTTTACAACCGCCAGAACAGGATACTTTACCATGATGGATGCGCGCGACATCAATGACGATGGATACAAACAGCATCCAGTGCCGCCCGAAGATGTCTATAATCACCAACCGTGCCAATCGAGTGTAACTAGACCTTGACGCTGTGTCTGGAGCAGGCAGAGATACCCACCACTACCCAACTGCTTCATTCTCCCCGGGCCATTTTGAGATAAAGAATGAGGATGTCCACATGATGCGAGCGATACAGGTTATGGCTGGAGTGGATACCTCCCATCGCGGCTTCGTGAAGACCGTACTGAGTTGGTGCGCTTTCATGCGTAAAAGTGCCGGACTAGGATTGGGCGTAATCATCGCAAAATGGAGTGTATCGGGAGGCTGTTGATCTGCTGCTGGATTCTATATCCCCTGCTTCCAAATTGCGGAGGCCGGAATACCGAAAGCCCGGAGAGCTTCCGACGACATCCTGAATCATCTCCAGCTCTAACATCACTACACCCCCGCCCATTGCTGTCCATTCAGTTTCACAACTATCAGCCGCACAACTCGAATTGTACCGGCTGGGCCTTCCAAACTAGCGTGGCGCCTGGAAGTGGCGCCAATTTTCTCTGTCATAATTCCATCCGTGCCGATAAAACCTGACTGTTTTACCAGCGAGCAACAACAACCTGCCAGCCTTCGGCCGCTCAAGATCGTCTGTGAAAGCGGCCGGGTGACTGCATTTCGCAAAATCGGCAGTCAAGCGATGCTGGCCGGTACTGACCTCGAAGGGCAGCTTTGCTAAAATCAGTCGATGCAGCTGGCGCCTGGGCTCAGTGTCATTTGGAGAACGGTAATATAGTACCAAGAGTTCTTCGTGCTACTGGTTTCACCCGCACAAACGGCACCCTTAAGAACGTGCGGGAACTATGGCCCGCATCAAGCTTGCTGATGCCGTAATTGCTCGGTGACTGGTTTGATTCTCGGTATCCACGCCTTTCATATCGGCTATGATTGCGGAATTGAGGTGGCTGGACAGAGTCACTTGATCCAAGGAAGTAATAAAACCAAAAGAGGAGAATGAACTTTTGAAAGCGAGGGGTATGCTATCTCGGTAGCGTAGTGAGGGATTTATGCCCAGAGGGATACATGGTGCGCCACGGTAGAACACAGAGAGAGTCTCGACAGTCCCCAAACCTGCGGGCCTGCAGCGCACCAACTACCGCAACCGTATTAAAAACCAAAGGGATGAGATGTAGGTCAGGCAAGCATTGCACACCTGAGCTGCAAGACACCCGGATCTCCAGGCGGGGGTTGCAGCAGCAGAATACCGACATTAAAAATCACCGCGTTTCCTCAAAGCGCCGCATATTCCTGACGCATAGATAAATTGTTACAAGTCACTCTGGCTATAGTGGAGACATGCCACGGGCTGCTTTGTTTATCATTCTGGCTGGCAATAAACGCTGACCTAGGATTCCTACTGGAGTTTACATTGAGCCGAAAAATTATTGCTACCACCTAAGCAAACTGATTATCAGAGTAATTTCAAGAGCATGCTAGGATCAAAGCGCCAGTGGGTCTTATTTCGGTAATCAATCTAGAATCAGCGCACTAATGTGCTGACTCGCCGGCGCGGCTATAGTCGATATTACAATGGATTTGATTGCCAAAATGGCGTCTATTATAATTAATGCAAGCAATTAAAAATTTAAACGAACCCCATACAATTCCAAGTTGCTGAAATAGATACTAAACACGCCAAAATTTGCCGGCCATGCTTTAACGTCCTCGTGATATTTAGACATGCTAAAGGAATTTCTACTAAATTGGCACCACCTCGTTTTCTTGGATTTATACATATCTATAATATCTAGTAATGTCCAAAATAATATTTACCTGATCAAGGTTTGTGAAATTTATTGGCCATTAAGTGCCTGCAGAGTATATTAATATTTAAGAGCAGACAACAAAGTCCTGACGTTATATATACACAGCATGCGGGGAGTAAAAATGAAGTCGTACGTTGTTCGCCTACCCATCTCTATGAGGCTAGAAATGTTCCGGCTAAAGAATGGAAACGACCAAATCAGGAGGACTTCTACGCCAAAATAGACGGCGTATGTCCTCTCAAACATACCTATTATAATAAAGCCCTGTGGCTGTACCCGGAATACGTTTCATGCGGATAAACGCAAGGAACCCCGGAAGGAGGTCATCCACTCAGATACTTCAAAGTATATTCTAAGGAATATACTGCTTCTTTACTCTATATACAGCAAATGGAAACCACATTACTGCCATTGGTTTTTAATATTATATGTAAGAAATTTCCACTATTTAGAATATCATCGGGCTAGCTCGTCCACTGCCGTTCCAGAGTATTTGCACTCCCCATCTATCCGGCCAGCTAAATCAGAGATATGAAAACTCCGGATTCAGTATATATCTATATGATCAATCCGTGATAGCTTCATCCTCTGCCTTGGATTTAAGGTTCTGCAGACAAGGAGCGTGGGAAACAAACTACCCTGCCATGCTCCACGCAGTCCGGCTGGCAAACCACCAGCTGCCAGCATTACCACAGCAGTGCGCCAGAACCCTTCGCCAGTCAGACCCATATTACTGCATAAGACCGGTGACGCGAGACGCATAATACCGTCCGCATCCAAAACATCAAATCCATCTCTACGCCCAATAGCATGGTATCGGCTGCATACCACCCAGCGTGAAAAGTAACTCACCAGCCCATATTGGAAGAAAGGAAACGGCGAGCCTGGCACAACAGTAGCCAGCGCAAACACCAGCCAAATGAGACCGTGCGTAAAAAGCCCACATGAGCAGTGATATCAAGATGCCGAATATCATATAGGCTATATGTCCTATTCAGTGGATTCAAAGTATTATTAGACTCTCCAGCTTCCCGAGCAACCTTCCCAAGATAGAGAATGCTGTGCGTAGTCCAGCATCAATACCTATTCATATGGACTGACAGCTACCTGAATCCACCAACCAACGGGCCCAAGAGGCAGAAAGCAGTAGCCTGGCCACCGTTCCCGATGCGGTTTCATGGACGCCAGTCGCTGATAGTAAATAACCAAAACCACGGGCGGGTGCCATCCCCAGAGCACATAGGATGCAATTACGTCCCTGGCGGGGTATGGTCTGGCAAAATATCAGCTACTTCCGCACTGGTTCAGAAGGCACAATCGTTGCAATCGGGAGTGCAATTGAGGGCTTATGCGCCCAGCGAGGTGATATGGCTCTGTGGATATGCTAGGCATATGTTATAGGATCTTAGCAATACCATCGGTGTAAAACTAACAGGACAAAAGATAACGATACGCCTACTGACGCAGCAGCAAATCAAGTGTCATTTAAATCCAGCCCAGTGGCTGGCGTACGTCAATCACCCGCAAATTGGTATCGCAGATGTGCACCCGTCATCTCTCAATCAACGGCGACCAGCGTGGGGATGCGCGGCGTAGCGAGAAAAGTGGAATTGATTTGGATCTGACCACATGCCCAGATTCCCGGGCAGAGCGCATATCGCAGGATGGTTACGGAGAAGACGGTGGCTAAAGAGGATGGCATTCCGGTGCATCGTTGGGCAAAATGTAAATGCCAGCGTAGTCCAACGGCTGCTATCTGTTCCGAAATGAATGTGGTGGTGCTGGTGAACGCCGCCAACACCTGGTCCCATTGTGGTTGAGAACCACAGGTCGCCGGGCGATGCCTCAATACGTGGATGCGATGATACTGGCATGTGGATGGACTGAATTTGCTGATCACGCCGCCATACAACTCTGGCCGTATTGCGAGAAATATAGAGACGTGCTGTATCCCCGCGGATGCTAGAATTAGTCAGCCCAGCCGTAGTTGCCAAGCTATTCCGCATGGCGAACAGGCAACATCTGAACCCAATGGAATATAGGGGAGAAATATGACGGCCGGCTCAATGAGAGGAAACCGGTCCCCGCCGCCTCCACTGCTCATCACCACTACCCCTGGCGACCGCATCCAAGCTCTACCGACTCACCAGCATTGAATACCACAACCTCTCGGTCTGTCATATGTCTTACACATTAACACATATCCACAATGCGCGCTGCAAGCGCCATGATTATCTTGCTCAGGGGAAGGAATGTGGCAGAAGCAGGGCATACCAGCCACACCGCAGGGCTCGGGCAAGCTGCCCAGCCATTCCAGATGGATTCAACTAATGTTGGACATGCCACGCCTGCCCTGACCTCGCTTAGTCATCATTTATGCAAGCTCCGCTTTTTAGCAACACTGTAAGTCTGGCGGCACCCGCCCAATAGAACGCCAACCTCCCAGCCTATAAATATGACTTCAATTCAGCTTCAAACGAAGACCATTTTGTTTATAAAAACATACAGAATCGCTTCTGGCTAGCACCAACTACCTTGCTGTTTCTTGTATATCGCTATTCCAACCCCGGCCGCTGCTCCTGTTGGGGTTAAACTATTTACTTGGATTCATATTTATTTAATGCGGATTTAATTCCAGATCTACCAGTTGGTAGCTAATTATTGCATATAACACCACCGCATTACGCCCCCAAAACCCTCCAAAGGAAAGGATAAAAATAACTGCACCGCAGACTTCCCCATTAGTAACACTAGCTTTAACTGCTAATGGCTCCTTTGAGAGAGCAAGAAGGCAGCCCCAACCACACCAATCCCGCCAGCCGGAGATACCGGGAATATTAATATATAGTAACACTACCAACTGTATGGCAATAATACTTCAATTCATTTACATTACTACACTGTGACAATATACCTTTTGTACATAAAACGTGGAAGGGTGCTGGAAATGCATAAAAGATCTTTTGTAATAATTATTAAATAAACTATGGGGACATCCGTGTAAATATCTAACAAACTTTTCTCTTTGCTACCGATTTGTTCAAAGTACACGGCTTTCCCGTACCAAAACTATCACGCATATATTCGATATGCTGAACACCACAGTTTACGTAATTGGAGAACCTCAAACCATAAAGGGTCCTTCGCAGCGTGGCAACTTAGATCTGCATCAAAAATTGGTAATAAGCTAGCCCTTTTGGCGTGATGCATGCTTAAAATATCGGTGTATAATGTCAAGTCAGATTTGCAATATCCTTTATTGTACGTCCCTTCTCGAACTGTTAATTGATGTAGGTTTTAGATTGGAAGGAAACAAACATTCACTTTAAATCCGTTTCACGCAGCAAATTTGATCCAACGTTCCAAGGAATCAGAACATGGAGTGCACGGTTGGTAAATGGCCATACTCTTGGTAGATTTACATTCCGGCGGCAGGATGTCACACACATGGCGATGGTTTTAGTTCCCTTTATATTAGCACAAATCAACTATCCTTTTTGTTTCCAGAACCCCTGAAAGCTACTTACCAAATAATAAGGACTACTTCTCATAGTTGTGATACAACTGTTACCAAGGGCTTGGCCTGCCGGTCGGTGTGTTTTAAGCGTCTCATAGCCATTTGATCTCCGCGGCAAATACGATTGCTTCATTGTCTCGCAAATGCGAGAGTACTTCCGCCGTAGATTGGGGTTTCATCAACCTTCGCGAATCCCAAAGGTTCCTGCAGTGTCGGTGTTTCTTCCTCTTTATCTGTAATTGTCCAGCCAGCATATCCTTCCAATCCTGGGCCTCCCTTGGTTTTCCATTTAAAGACCACGATCGCGCCCTTGATGCTTAATTGTTCTATAGTAGACGCTATATTCTCCCAATTCTATCGTTGTGTGGCAATCCACATACGAGGGTAACCAGAGAGTTTGTCCCGGAAGTCTATAACCTTCTTGATGTGAAGGGATCATGGATATTTTTATTCTGTTTCATTAGAGAATGTATCGATGGCCGATTGAGCTCAAGGCTTGAGCCATCGTCATCTCCTCCCAGCAATGGCCTCCCAGGCCCGTTAGAATGCATCCAGGCTTGGAGTCATAGAGAAACCGGACACCAAATTTGACTTCACCCCCAGCCATTTGCTGTGGCTCCCCAGGTGGATGATACACCTGGCTTTACTCGCCAGTTGTGAACAATGCATGCCTGGTGCTTAATGTCCACGAGGAAAAGTAATTGGTTTTCCCTATCTTTATGCTGCGCGGCAACAGCGTCAACAATTTTCCATTTGCATCCTGTGGCCTATCATCCCCAAGGTGTATTCTTGGTCAGCACGCTTAATGCATAACTTTTCAGACCCCATTATTATAGGGTGCCATGATCCACCCCTATGCAATGGTACCGTCACTGAGGGCTTAGACTGCACTGGCATGCAAAACGCGGTGGGCAATGAGATATCGGTCGTTTGGTTATTTCCGCTTTGTAATTACAGTCTACTCGGAGGAATACTTCCTCATCACCAGTATATTTCATGGGCCTGGACACAGTAAGAAAGGCGGTATTTATATGAATGAGGTATTATAGTTTAAAGTATTTATGAAAAATGGATCCCAGCAAGCCATTGATAATTCATGTAATCCTATTATCATCCTTGGCTTCCAAGTCTCTATTTATATAATGCATATTTATTGCCTTGCTTTAACGGGCCCTTTTGGTTTTCTCTCTCATAGCACCCCGACCACTCTCAAAATTGTCAAGGCATTTCCATGTGCTGATTTGTTCAGAGTCCAAATTGCGATGGCGCTGGTGCCGAAATCAATATTAGGGATATTTCTATAGTACATAGTAGAGCGATTAGAACTAAAATGCAGATTAGGGTTTCCATATAATTCTCATTCCTTGCTGGTAGGCAGCTGCAAAAAGTTTGCGTTTCAAAGTAAAGAAAGGGCACGTAAAATTAGTGCGAACTGGTAGAAAAGCCCACAAACCCGTCTGTTAATGGATGGTTTGGCGGGACCTTAGGTGAATGGCGTGCAAGTGGGATGACCATTACACTTCCTGCATGCCATAAGAACACGTACTCAGCCAGACACAATTCCGCAATGTACCGCAAACCAATCTCGGGTCACATGAAGTGAAAGACGATGAATCTTGTCACAGACGCCGCATCTGGTGAAACGTAAACGGGGCGATGGAAAGTCAAAGCCATTCCAGACGCCTCCGGGAGCACGGTATCATCAGTTGGCTATTAGTTATGGCCCCTAAACTGGTTAGATTATATAATGATATCATGGTCATCCATTGGTGTTAGAGCGGAAACTTTGAGTGGTGTTCCCACCTGGCCGAAAAACTCATTATATTACACACAGAAGGGTTATGTGTCAACACTTCACCGACTTCCGCTAATAGATCGATCCATCAGGATAATTTTATCTGGATAGGGCGTTGGTGACGCTCTCGTCGCACGCTGTGGCTCTGAAACGATCAGCAAATCCAGCAAAAGAGTCAAAAGGAAAAAAGAAAGCGACAGTTGAAAATGTGCTTCTATTAGCGTTTATAGTAATGAGGAAAAGGCGAAGCGGGCTTCTAAGCGAGTAGGACTATCGGGGTGGTTCTGGTCCCTTCTCTCAATCTGCAGAGGTTTTAAAGGCATTTCAAAAGCACATTGGGTGGCCAAACAGAGAGAAACTAAAGCATTCCAGGACTTATCCGTTATCTGACACAATCATCTTTCAGAGATAGCGTACAGTCAATATACACAGAAGTGCGACTAACTCTGCCCAAGCTTTGTGGGAAAATGGTAGATAATTCAGCCAAACTCCTGTTTTAACCTTTGACGACCTTGCATGCAGTACTGGGCCCTACCAAAGTCCTGTTGTAGCCATCCGCAGTCACAGTATAGCCGGACCTGATGTTTTGCACCCGAAACGTATCTGCCTTTCTCGACCAGAAAAGGTACCCCTCCAAGAGAGAGCAGCGATGTCATCATCTAGACTGGCAAGATCAAGGGTACCTTTTTGTATCAGTAGGTTCCGAGCCGCAGCCGCAGAAATTCACGGTGAATTCGGTTGCCTGATCAGTCATTAAGATCACGGGGAGGGATTTCCTCTTGTCGCCCGGCCTCGTGAACAAATTTTCCGCTGCGGGATTTAACATGTTAAAAGGCAAGCCCCAGTGCGCTGGTAGTAATGGAAGGTGCTACATACGGCTGTGCATCTGCCCTCGACACGATGCTCTCGCCATTATTGTTCAATTGGATCGTGCCATCTTGTATGCGCGTTACATTTTGGATGTAGCCTCTTGGCTCCTGGGTAATACTGAGCAATGGCTTAGCTACTGCAGCGAGATGATAAGAATGTATAAAGGGCACCAGACTTACTTATATTAAGTTGTCAAACTGCAACAACGCTCCAGCAAACACCAACATAAATAGGGACCAGCTACTATTATAAGTTCGACAATATTCTGATATGGTTTCCATAGTGCAACGGAAATCCTGTTGGCACGGCGAGCAGAAAGGAGCAATGATCTGACGATGAGTCAGGTAGTGCCACTGGGGTACCATGGAAGCCCACCATTTATTCACAAGAGGTGACGCTGATGCATGACAACCTGACACCCGCCCTCCACGGCAGCTCTCGAGGCAGAAAGCAGCCTCCGCGCTTCTACCCAACGGAGTGGCTGCTTAGTTGATTGATTAAATCGAGGAGTACTCCACCGGTTGTCGCCTGGCGTGAGTGACACCGACAATCTACAACCTGTGGACGCCGGATCAATCGCGGGTGCCGGGATGCGCGGTCAAGAGTTAAACTTCATTGCTAAAGCTCTGCTCCCAAAGCGGCCAATTATCTCTTGAAGCCGGGGCAATACCACGGGTGTCTTTATGTAGATCGCTTCCGTCTGCATGTGGCATTTTACTGTCTCTTGCGTGTGTTCTTATAGTAACAGCAACGCCTCAAGCGCATAAGATAATCCACAAGATACCGCCGAAGGCCTATTCCCGGATGACATTAAGACGACTACCTACCTAACAAAGAAGGTTTAACTTATTTTGTAGCGTTTGCCTCGATATCATCACCATGCCATGTTAAGATAAGTATTAAGACGCATCACGGCACTTTATTTTCGCAGCGCTATCTGCCAAAAGGTCTCGGCTGAGTATAGTTGTAAAGCCGCACTAATTCATAGCTGTATTCATACTAAGCGGTGACGCAGTACATTCTAAAACTAGAATAAGACATAGACCATCTAAACCAAAGCTCCTCTGCAGACTTAGCCAAAATGTGGAATCCGGCAACCGCAAGCCAGGCTTTCACCCTAACCACGCAGCCTTCATTCGGGTTAGCATTTCCTTCATTTGGAAGCCATGGATTCTGCACAGTACCCATGCAGAACTCAGCCAATTAATACGCTGCATTAGTAATGTAGGTGGTGATGCGTAATACATCGAATGGATTTGATGAACAAAGTGCCGACACAACCATCTACATTGCAAAGCCCCCGTGCAATGTTTTCATAATGCCAATCGTAGTTCATATTAGAATGTCTTCAATATTTTAATTAATGCAAAAACATCTTCTCCTTTTGTGTATGCGCGCCTATGTTGATATTAGGTGGTAGTCCTGTGCCTGAATTCCATCCCAGTAACTCCGGTAGTAAATTGCTAGAGATTCATGATTTCTGGTCTCCAGCTTTTTCTTAATGCTTTTCTATATGGTAAATGGTGGTAGCTTGTCTTCACACTGTGTTATCCCAGGGCAACTGGCGCAGCGTATTTGTTTGCGCAGACGGTTTGCTGGCGTCAGTTTGTTTGTTCGTTATATGTTCTATCTACTTGCGTTTGGTCGGGGAACGATGGAAAGGTAGTATAATGAGGATATCAAATTTCGGCTTATCTCTGATCCTCTTCCCCTTCTCTCCATGCGTAGTATTCTCCGAAGGTACTGAATAGAGGATTTGCTCGTTTCCATCTCCGCCTCAGGCCATAACAAGTCCTATCTTCTCACTGCTGCATCTTTGATACGTCCCTTCGAGACCTGCTGACGCACAATGTAGTGAACTAGCCATATTCCATAGTTTGCAGTGTAATGGATCAACGAATCTCGTGGTTGGTTGGATTACGGACGACTCCTTGCAATTCTATCGCGGTAAAAGTCATGTAAACGCCTGTAGGAGCCGCCGTAAGGCCCGGCTGACATGCATCTCCGTTTACAAATATTGCCTTCAATTTACCAAGCATCTCTGCTTATCGCTTCAACCTTTCATAAGTTCCATATGAATCATCAGCTATTGATAATGGTACTGGGTAGACATCCTGGAGCCTCTTTGAAATCTAGAATCTGAGTTTTGCGCCATTACTCGTACAAATACTGTCCGGGTTCATGTCACGCTGGAGTTGTTTTCTAGTACGAGGGCTTCGTGCCCAAGCCAACCTTTTGGTAAACATGGATCAGTAAGTTCAAGCGCTAGTAACTATATGCTGGGCAGCTCAACTGATAAAATCCAGCCTACTGGGTAACGAATTCCCATTCCCAATGGCATTTACTGGATGGTTCGGCTTAAAAATGATTGTTTTGGTCTCAGGATCTTCGCCAGGAGCCAAGATACTCTCAAGGTGTAGTCAATTGTAGTTTTGATGGAAAGTTTGTTTTTAAAAAAAAAATCTTCCGCTACGATGCAACGGTATTTCGGAAAAAGTATTGTTGTAACTAATATCTCCAACGGCCATCCCATTCTTTTTCCTGAATTAAACAAGGCCGCCAGCCGCATATTGACGGACGGTATGAATGCTGCAGCGTGCCTCACTGTGGAGGTGAAAGAAGAATGCTTGTGTAATACTAGTCGGGTTGTTATGATAATTAGATTCCAGTAGGTTAGGTCCGCCAAGAACAGTTCCGCAAACTGGGGTGGAGGTAGTATTTCAATTCCTAGCGCTTGGAGTCCCCTTGTATTGAAGCCATCACAGGGATATTTAAAGAGGAACAAGGACCATTTTACAAGCTGGAACCCCCAAGTAAACGCGCGACATACTAGTATATTCCATAATTTGCATTGGTGCTTCATAACAACCATTTACTTCGCCCATTTTAAATTTTGCCACTTCGCGATGGGTTCCGGTTTCTCCACTCAGGCAGGTAACGGCAACTTGAGATCGGTTGGCGCAATGGGTCAGCATCCGCGTGGAAGAACAAAATTGAATCAACCTTATATCTGTCAAGAACGCAAACTCAAGTGGCGCGTAATGTTCTAATGTGCCTGTAGCATACAGTGCCGACCCCGCTAGGCAAATTCTACGACGGAAACGACCAGGACAATGAGGGTTCCCGCCGGCGACATAAACAAGCTTGATATTCAGCCTTAACAAAATGGAACATTAAGGTGGTTGGCTGCGGCGCGCATGCTGCGCGTCCGGTACTGAAGGAACCGATCTGAAGCGATGGTGATACGAAAATATGTACTTACCGGCTCTGCCTATGGGGGAAAGCATAACAACGATTTCCAACTCCGCGACCGAAGAGGAGACGATTGCGGTGTAACTGTGAAAGTTTGGAACCGGAAGAACGGCAGCCAGGGTACGTGGATGTCATTGTTTCTAACACTAGAAAGAGCACGAGTAAAGAGGTGGCACGGTGGTGGCGCGTGATGCCTTTACCCAGAACTGATCTGAAATGCGGTGAGAAAATCATATAAGATATTCCCCACTGCCTCCTGAGAGTAAAACATTCATTGCAAATGTAGAGACTCTCGTTAGGTCTTATTAATTAACGTCGCTGTGGGGTTAGCGGTGCACCGGAATGCTTCTGGTATTTATTACTGGCTGCCGCGATCCGTTATTCCTAAGTGAGCCGCGAAGTAGCTTGTCGAACATGGCAAAGCACTTTCAAATGGCATGCGCGTTATAGGTAACATTAATCTCTTTCTTTATCCTTGGAAAGCTCTAAGCAGAGTGTAAGCAGAAGCCGTGCGGTGTAATAGCCCGTATATCGCTGGCGCCAGGGGTCAGGTAAACGAAACCATCCAATCCTGGTGTGTATGCACAAGCCGGGCTGAATATACTGTAAATCATATAATGGGCAATTGGGAAAAACTCCTGGATGGGGTTCAGCACAGGGAAATGGGGATTGTAGCAGTGGAGGAAGTTATTACAGCTACACGCACGTAGCTCCGCTAAGGAGCGTATATATTCAACTAGATATACATCCAACGTCTCCTAAACTTGATTGGCCATCCCCTGGTCTCGGCAACTGGAGCATAGGGATTCGGCGATTGACAACGCCAGCGCAGCCAAGGCCCAGGGAAGGAACGTCCGGAATACCATTTCTTCCGCTAACAGATAAATTACCATCTGGCCCTCTTATGAGAGTGCGGGAGCAATCCCTGACAAAGAAGAGCCGCATAACTCTAGGTGGGTTAGGCAAAAGGACGATCGCTGGTGGTTCCGGAACTCAAGCCAGTATGTATGTTTCCGAGATGTCTCACTCCTTACTCTCCGGAACACATTGCCGATCCAGAGTGCGGGCGTCGGAAGCGCACTGAACGCTAACTGGCGACCGACGAAGCAATAATAGTTAGGCCGCCCGTTGATAAGAAAAACTTCGCAAACACAATCTGTATGATACTGGCCATGGTTTTGAACGTAACGTCCACAAGGGCATGCCTTTTTTCTCCCCATTTGATAATCTTATAAATAGTTCAATTCCTCCTCCTCAGAAAAGCCAGATTGGTTGGCGGGAAAAAAAATGTGATTAACCTCTTATAGGCTAGCGGTGCCAGAAGCGACATTGCCTCACAGCAAAAACAGAAAGCGCATTTTGGTCTGTAAGATATCGCTTTTCGACGCTGATCAACGCGCGCTGACTCTTTTGCCGGTCTTCTCTGCCTTATTTTTCTGTACCGTCTGTTCATATTTTGGCGGCAGTGCTAATTCTGTAGAGGGAAGCATTGATTCCTGACATAAGCAACAAATGGCTTCTGGCAGACTTATAGCATCTTTCAACACACGTCATAACCATGTTCATGCGCGTCATGAGCTTGGACTCTTCTCCCAGAGGCAGACTTCCTGCCTGCGTTTGATTAGGTGAAATTCCCTAGTGGTATTATTCGTCGGGTTTGCAGCGCCACTCCGCTCAAAATCAATAAACGTCACCGACTACTTTTTCGTCCCAGATCATATCGTATTTGGATCACTATGAAGCACGCTCTAGATTGTGGATTGCCTGTAAGGATTCTCATGGTCGAACTACCGATGGCGATCGATCCGTTGCCTTCGCGTGGTCCTTCCGGCGTAACCCCATGAAACGCGTTAGATGAACAATCGCGCAAAATACCATTATAAAGAATGCAGGGGTGCTTTGTAGGCTACCAAATAGCACTGGCACGGATACCCCTTTGATTTGAGCAGACGTGAATACACGAGCTCCTCTTTACAGTACCAAAACCTACCGGTTTTAAAATAATCATCTTAGGTACAAATCCAGTACAGAAAACGCGCATTATTAGCATAAAGGATAAGCTCTGAAAACCAGTTCAGCCCTGGTCATGGCCAGCATTAACCCCACCCGGCACCTGTTCTCACGCCAAAGTGCGTTGGTGCAGTGATTTAGTGTCACCGTACGCTGCATCATCTATCTCACCCGCCAGTTAGATCTTTAGCTAAGTTGCTGCACTATCTGTTCCATTAGGCCCTCCTCCTGCGTAGTTTCCAGAGCAACAGCCTGCTCCGAAGTCACCAGAGGAACAAACGCCACTCAATCTCGTGATTGCGTGGCTATGGGTCAGCTATCATTTCCCAACCAAGCCGTTGGTGAACGTGCGGCAAAGAGGCAAAAGGTCCCCTGGAAAGACTGGTGATATCCGCCAGTAAGTGGTCATGTGCCGGCCGACGTAACTATGTTATAAAAGGTATTTTTACTTTGAGCACCATTTCTATACCGGTTTTAATGGCCGTATCGGGTCAAGGGTTCGACTTAGTAAATTTATCCCCATCCAACGCCGCCAGTAATACGTTTATATTTCAGCCGGGTACAATACTACCATACCCGCCTTTACAAAACGGCTACACCGTAAGCAAACATGCACTGGTAAACCAGCAGCCTTCAAAAATGCTTTACAAGATTGGGAAACCTGGTTCTGGCGAAGCCAGCCTGGAAAAGAGGAGCCGAAAGTTACCGATACTGTTTATATTATTATCAGCACCTGACTGCAAAATGCTGCTACGGCATAATAATCAGCATGTATTAGTAGATATATTTACTAATATAACATATTAATATACATACAGTATAAGGTGGCATATCTTTACGCCTTTTGGCAAGTCCATTGCCTAGCTCACGCCAAACAATTCTAGTTACCCCCAACTGTATACATATTTTACAAGGCTTCTTTATATAACTTAAGTAAATAATTTTTAGTGGAGTATATCCTATATGCTGCAAATTCATCTACTATATAGGGTTAAAAGCATATCCTATTAATATAGCAGTACAGTAATTATATATAAAATACCTGATTAGCGTATTAACTGGCTTACTGCATAATATCCCATGCACAAATCACAGAGTCTGTCTATCTCATTACTGTATCTATTTCCTCCTCCATTAGTTAATACTAGACGTGATAAGGCCCATTCCTACTAAAGATAATTAATTTCACCGTAATAGGCGTCTTCTTGCATATTTCTATTATAGTTATAACTATTCTTCTATAGGCCGATATGTGTGTTCTGTATATATATATATCATGATGTTTTACTTTAAAGTGGAAGGGATTTGTATCGCTGGCGTATAACTTATCGGTGGTCCAGCAATTTAAATAAATTGCAAGTTTATTAACTGGTAAACACAGCATGTTGTTCAAAGCATAACTACTCCATGACCACGGAGAGATGCTGCTCGAGAGTTTTGGTGAATTAAGAATGGACGCAAAAGCCAACAAACGGTATTTGTGGTGTGTGATAAGGCATTGGAGATAAACAAGTCGAGCTTATTCCTGGCATTAACATTGAGGCTAATGAAGTCTGCTCTATTTTAATCTAGCTAATGGGATAGAGCACGGTAAGATCTATGATGTTGGAATTATTTAGGATAAATTCAGGTGGAAATTTCCTGTGGCTTCTTTGGCTTAATCCAGGGTGAAGACCACTGGTCACAAATGCCCGCTATATAGCTAATTGTTTTATTCTATCACTCTTTGCCGTGCACTCCGGCGCATCTTGTTCATACCGGTATAAGCTGTAGGACCAACCACTGCAATTTCGTGGGTCTATATCAACTTTAAAAGAGTACGCCTGCGGATGATGAAAAGGAGATGGGGCTTCTGGACTCTGGAAACAACCAGTGGACCGGGGCCAAACCGCATCGAGCACTTTGCGACGCACCAACCTTAAAATACCTTGGAAGACCGTCAAGCCCACCACCGATCCCGCTGACGTGCACTTGCCGATCATCTGCCAGCGTAAACGTCAGTGCTCATCTTTATTCGCGACATATTTCGCCGCCTCGCATTCTCGCCATCTATTCTGATAGCTCTCCTTATCGACAAAATCGCCCGATCTCGACCACCATATCGCTCTATGGATGATCGATTGAGAGCGGAACCATGCTAATGCTCCTCAAAAGCAATGTGCTTCATCCCGTTCTACATCATGTGTCTCCAAAGTACCCCGGCCCGATCAGTAGCTTAGAATCGTACCGGAACCAAGGTCACTAGATTGGGTGGATTGGGCCTAGATCGAGCGGTCAAATCATCCCATTTAATAAATGGAATTCTTGCAGGAGCGCTAAAATTCAGAGAACGGCTCCATATATACTTAATCCTGCATGTATTGAACTGGCAAATTCCACTTCAGCCGCCTGTAGATTTCCGTGAGTCCGCCTGCTGCTACCGGATGTCGGCTAACCTAACGTCCAGCGCCGTTCCTGACGTAACATGGCACATGGCTTTCTCGCAACGGGTCACCTAATCCAGGTTCTGCCCATTTCCACTTCCACGCTGGAATCTTTACTGGTCCCTATGACAATCTTCAAATTGGCACATGGTGGTATAAGCGTGGGTAAAGTGTATCACATCCATTGCTGATGTATACCGAGTAGGAAAGCAATTGTACCAATTACCGCGTTCAGTTTGAGTCTTTGTGGCAACCTTGCCTACCTCTATCTGAGGTATCATCTATCTGATGCCTGCCGTCACACGAAGTAAAATAAAGTAACAAAAACAGAAGCTAAGTCCCTCAGGGCTACCAATGCTGCCGCCACTCTTCTAGCGCCATACTGGTGCATTGCACTGCCTAACGGCACCTCGGCAACGTCTTTCTTAATTTGTTGTGGGTGTTGTGATTCTTTCCCTTTGGTGAGATCAGTTCGATGTTTTCGTTTCTCAGTACGACTCTCCTCTTTTCTAGAGATCAGACGCATGTCTACACTCAACAGTCCAAATCGGTGGAATCATCTTCGAGGCCCTACGTCTAGTCATGGTCCAGCGTCTCCCCAGCTCACAAATTCTAAATGAACCATTGGTATCAGGTACTACTTCGCGCCTGCATGCCGCAGCCAATGGCATTCAGCCATGCACTCATGGAGCCCCTCGATCAACTATGGTGATAATTCCTGGCGTTGTTACACAATACTTCCACTTCCAAACGCCCTGTAGCTTCCTCCTTTTCAACGTAGCTAAGCAATTTCTTGGTAAGACCACTCTAACTTTTTATAGGTTGCAACCCGCTCACTAACTCATCTGTTAGATCGGCAAAACCTCCGCCGTCGTCCTTATAATGGCAGGTATCCCCTCAAGGGATATCCTTCCTCTCAGTAGCATCCATGGTCATATTCCTGACCTCCCGTCACTATGCAAATAATTCTTCGGGTAATCGATTGTTCTGGCTGATTTCAAAAATACCATGCTTTTCAAAAAGTGAGAAACGTATGCTTCCACGACGGATGCGTAGCCGCGGATGCAATGATTAATCGGCCCAGTTTCAACCTTCGGCCTGCCACGCCAGCTCTCGCCGCCGCCGCGTGCTTCGGTTTTTAGGTTGCGAGCCCCAGTATTTCTTGGTTTGGTGCTATCAGTACTCACTCTGCATAGGCAACATTAATGGATCTGGATGGTATCTGCCATTGGCCTTATATAGCGGGATTCTGTCGCATTCTATGCTACTTAGATGAGCTTAGAGAGTTGTATCTAGAATAGAATTTTTTTTGCCGGTTGCATTATTTTTTTCATCCTTCCACAGATCGTACTTCATCATCCACCAACGCTCCCAACCTCCACCCTCGCCGATGATCGCCATTCCAAAACCATAATGAACCACGTAAGGCTGATACCCTCCTCCAGCCCAACAATCAAGCAAGATCTTGAGGCCACCACAATCTTGCAGCCCCGTTGGGCCGCAAGTAGAGAAATCCTCCCAGGACAAAACGATCCGATCCCCAAACGCGACATGTTTGTAATCTCAGCCGAGACGATAGAACCGCCGTGGACGCCGCCCTGCTCTACTAAAAAATCTATATCATCCATCGCACCGTGAGGATACGTCTGAAAGTCTGACTAGGTGGTACATTCCACCGCGACGCCAGTGCTGCAGGGAAGAACCATACTGTCTGGAGAGTGGGACCTTATTAATAGTTTTGTGCCAGCGTCTACTTTGGAGAATGGAATGCCTACTTCAATAGATACAGGAAAGAGGGAAGAATCGCCACATATCAGTTTCAGCCATTAGAGCCCCTTTGATGACACTATCGGCGTAGCTTCTCTCTATCTTGAACAATCCTGCTGTCGTCCATCCGTTAGACTGCATTCATATAATTTCCTCCTTGAAATTGATCATTCATGAATGCATACATATATCCAAGATAGTCTGCTTATCAGTTCGCTCAGAAGCGTAAATGCAACCCAATAGCATTACGCGCCCAACTGCGTAAAGGGCGCAAATGGTAAAAGACGATCATACAATACCTCCATGCATCCACCGGATACTTTCGTATCGAATTTCACAAACCTGCAATTTCTGGGGTAATACAGGTTTGTTTTATCGCTGCTCAATTGATGGTGAATGTCATGGTCACGTATCTTTGACTTGGTACCGCGTCATATGGCATCTGCACCACCCAGGAATAAGAGAATGAAGAAGTTTTGCTGGATGCCGGAAGAATGCGAGGGTAGAAGTTGGATGATACGTTTTGCCAATTTGGGTTGCGGAATAGTTCCAGTCCAACATCGAAGATGGCGGCGATGATAGCGCATGGCGCAAATGGATCAGCAACCGGGCTCCATGGGGCGCCAGTCTGACAATATTAATAGAACGTACCGTATGGTTGAGGGCATGGCTGGTGTCTTCTTCGTCCATTGCTGGGCAACTCTATTAAGGTTGTCGCAATCCGGGCAAATCCGTACACCCCATGAAAACCCAGGTAGGCGGAATGCTGAACATACGACGTACCCATCCAAATTTCGTCTTAATCCACGTCAATGAGTTAATTCGACCCGCTTTTGATGTCTCATTCCCATCCATCATCCTGAATATTAACAAAATACTCGCATTATAATGAGCATGGATAACGCGCCTATATTCAATCTCACCGCACAAGGAACAAGCTGATGGATGGGTCAAGATCCGGTCACTCTTTTCAACGATAAAGTCCAATCGCACCCCATATCCAAGAGTGGTGGATGAGTTTAACGCGCCAGTTGAACTGCATAGTCATTAGTTCCCGTAGTAATAGCAATAACTAGCATGTACCGCTGCGGCTCCTCCTTGAAGGAGGCTGCTCTTTTCGCGGCCCGAAAGAGCCACTGCTCGCGCTTTTTCTTCCTGAAGTCCTCAAAATGATAAGCCAGCGCTGGATTTGCAAATCACTGCAGTGAGAGGAATAGGACTATCCTAGTATGAACGGATCGCCCCAAAAACCTTTTATTACTCCCTGTGAACCAAAAAGACGCGTATTCCGCAGCCCAGGTTCAGGGTGTCAAAGAACAGATCCCTCTGCTGGAGTCTGGGTCCGCATTATGGCAGTCTGCTGGAACCAGGGATACGACGACTGGTGATGATGAAAATACAGGGCTGAATAAAGCCACGATTAGATCCAAATCATTTGAATCCATGGCGTACGGCCCAGTCATGCAAGTCATGGAATTTTAATTTTGCCCATTCTGTCTGCAAGCGGACAGATGCCTCAAACTATATATTTTCTCATTGTCTATGCATTAAACCTCGTTCGACCTCGCGATATGGTGGAACCGTGCGTAAATCTTCAGTGAAATTCTGGCTCTACGGAGCAGGTTAATACAACAAAAACAACAAAAAAACCTGCCAGAAGGTCAGCCGCCGAGTATGAGCCATGCCGTAGATTGCCGCGCAGTTCAAATTGCTGAAGCATCGCAAAATAAGAGTAGCCCGGGAGCAATTGACCTGCTAATTTAGTCAAAGTGCTTGGTTCCAGGTAACTCATAGGTTTAATTAGATTAAAAACGATAATAGCCGTGAATGCTCTGTATTTTGACGACCAGCTAAAGTCCAACAGTAAAATAAAAACAAAATTGCTTAGTCTCTATAATCAACCACATCCATACCAAACGCACATAACCAGATTTGGAAAATCGATGCATGGGATTCAGATGAATTCAGAAAAACTACCACCTTTGACCAACTCCAACTCATGATGGACAATCAAAGGATGAATTTCAAACCCACATCTAATATATAAACAAGTATTACTCGGCTAAATACGCCCTCTACCTGGCAATCACCTTCATACCCATCAGCAGCCGGCCCATATCGTAACACTTTGCCTTCCCCTTTACCTAATTCCAGTACTCGTGGATCACCGCCAAAACACCAAGATGGCGTAAACCCCTGTCCCACCTGAATCCGCGCAGCGGATCTCAATCTGCGAGCGTTTCTGCGGGATGTCGAAAAGACCTTCGTGGTCACGCTCTGGTTAAGGGCCGGGCATCGCCTCTGGCGCAGATATGTACAATGCGCGCCAGTCATGGCCCAATCGGCTGGCTGGCGATCCAGAGCCGCTGACCAGGCGACAGCAGGCGTCAGTCGCCGGTTCGCTGTCATGGAATTACTCCAGCTTGTACACCTGATGAAGTTACTTTGTTATTAAGGTGCGGGATTGATTTTATTTTCTAACAGTAGCATTTATATAGCGGGTTGTTCATGCTTTTACACATGAGATAATAACCTCCGGCATAAACACCCCCAGGATATCACAAAATTCAGATGTGCCGATCCAGTCCACGTTCCATGTATAGTTTGCACCGCACGTCCGCCATATAAGACTCGAACGTACAGTTCCGACGTCGATGTCTCCCCGTGAAAGTCAGTACCTGGGAAGAAAAGAGGTATAACTGAAACACAACTTCTATAGCGATGATATCACGCCATACTAGGGCCACCTGGCGTTTACCCCAACGCACCAAATAACACCCACATCCCCCATCATGAATGTAAAGCATGGTATACACCAGCCGGAATCTGCCGCAACAAATTCCTCCAGCCTGCACCATCTTCACCGATGAACAGCCCCCTACAAGCTGGATATATCTCGTCGCGTTGGCATCACATATCGCCACCAGCAACGACATTCCCAGTCATCACCGGCACGAAGACCTTCAAAAGTACGCATCGTCCATTGTTGCGGCATCCAGAGCCGTCCACCCCGGATGGTAGGGCAGCTCGTATCCATTACAGACGCAAAGCCTGAAAGTTATCGGCGGCGGACGAAGGTAGACATCCAGCTTGATGTATTGGTATCAAAGAGCATAAGCGAGATTGATTCTTGTGCGATTCTCGCATTATACAGACAGATGTTCCATTCCGACGATTGATCGTTGATTGGCAGTGAACTCTGGCAGCGCTATAAACTAACGATCGACCTGTCGCATACTGAGGCCTGCTGATGTGGAAGTAGAGATAGAACTCTGTGGTGTGGCTGATCCTGTACGCACTTTCGCGGAGCTCTGCGTTAATGGTGAGGAACTGGTGCGCAGCTAGATTTTTTGTCCGTGTGGATTGTTCAGCGACGATGCGGATCAAGCTCAGCTTGTCGCCGCAGACGCGAAGAACTCTAACGCCGGATACCATCAAGTAGGCCCCGATGGTGAGTTGGGGTATCGGTAATGACCCGTTAACGTACGAGTCTGGGCAGAAACGGATTGGTAGGTTCGTTGGCGAAAGCCTGCCTGCAGACTTTGCAGGGGAAACACCATGAGTTTCTGAGCGGCGTACAGATGAGCGTGGACTTCGTCGTGCTGTAAAGGCTGGTTCTGTGGTGCAATTGAATCGTTTTATCTAAGATATGGAGAAAATACCTCGCCGCTGCGCAGGATATTGTACGGTAAAAAGCGACGTTGCGACGCTGCAGATAACACCCGTGATGACCAGACGCGCCGAGAGCTATTCGCGACCGGACTTGGCAGAGAGTGGTGGTTTCCAGCGTGGATGGGCAGCAATTGCAGACATCGGGTCATGCGCGAGTGGGCTGGGCATGATCCTTTGTATGCGGGCGTAGATGCCACCGGTACGGTCCAGCGAGGTGTCGGTGATGTAGGCGGTGGGTTCAGAGGTGGAAGTGCATCCTGGAAGCAGCTGGCCTCGATAAAAAGGCAAGAGAGAAAAAGAGAGGAAAACATGTCCACTCCAAGCCCCGATAGGATGGAGAAGACACGGCAGATGTCCCCGTTTATCTGGATGTACCATCCCTCCAGACCGCCCAATTCTCGGAGTTTGTCGACGGTAAAGGAGGCGATGTGACTGTGACACTAGTCCGGACTTTCACCACTCTTCGACGCGACAAGTTCCACGTGGGTTGCCAAACAGACGCGATATTGGAAGAGAGGCGCTGAGCCCCGTCCACACCGTCATTATAAGACAGCATCCATGATAAATTAGTATCCATCCAGTTCACACCGTGCATGGTATGTCTGGTACATGTGGAAAACATCACCAACTCTACATCCTCTCGCTGATGGTCGGTCGTAACCATGTCCGGGACTGGATGCCCTGGATTCATTTCATTCTATAGTTATAGTAAGTGCTCCAGAAAACCAGAAAATTGGTTTGCAAGAGCAATCTAGATTTATATACATATTGGAAAGTCATAATAGT
This sequence comes from Aspergillus tanneri, assembly GCF_003426965.1. Lineage (NCBI taxonomy): Eukaryota > Fungi > Ascomycota > Eurotiomycetes > Eurotiales > Aspergillaceae > Aspergillus > Aspergillus tanneri. The sequence continues at coordinate 60,127 of NW_022984640.1, read as the reverse complement.
AGATGTCAAGACAAAGACTATCCAACCAACTGAAAACCAGGTCTCTAGAAGTGAAGCCGCCAATAGATAGTCATATAGAAGCTTCAACAATAAATGTACATAGTCTCTTAAAGCGACAAGCCTTGTCTAAGTTATCTCTTGAAGCATTGGTAGGAGCTGGTCGTGTATAATGCCTTTCAGTGTATCTGAATACTTAGGACAATATAATTAGACTAAATGCAAATACAAAAATTAGTGTTAATACAGATCTGTTGGTGCTTTTTGTGGTATATTAAAATGGCATATGCTGTAACTCCCAAAGTTTCTTTTTACCTGACCATCCCAAGGCGTTGACGTGGAATAAATGAGAACAACTCTTGCCCGTTGATTGCTAGTCCACATATCCAATGTTGAGTATCTTCTGAGTTGACTGAGTGACTCCAGGCACACTTCGATTTATTAAATCACCGAGGGGACAAAGCCGATACTTTAATCGAGATGTGTTTACCTTGGCTGGTTAGATTAAATTGTGTGGAAGTTTGGCACCAAGAATGCTATTGTTCCTCCAAAGCAGTCAAAGTAGCATTCTTTTGTCTGTTTGTAGGTTTAATTCTGTCGATCACGCCGGTTCCCATTTATATGACGGAACGAATCTTCGACAAATATAGTCGGCCACGTCCAATTCTTGGCATTTTTATATTCGAGGAACGGTGCACCATCAGCAATCTTTCGTGACCTATATCCAAAAGAGTCCGGAGCCGATAGACCAAAACCGCCCATACGGAGGCTACCACTCAATACAGCTTATGAGAGAAAAAGTTGTACAGAACAGTGTGGATACTGCATCATTGGCAGGCGGAATTTGATACAATTAGAACGGCCCCAGCTCTCTGGCTAACATGAGATATATTCCTTGGTTCCATACAAAGAACTCCATTCATACATGGGGCAAGATAATTTGAAGCATCCCATGGAATATGCCAAAGTCACCATTTCGCGGGAAGGATACTGTATTGCAAAATGACAATTTTCAGATGAGATGCTGCAGGCAACATCATAGATTCTGGTGCCAGGACAATTCGATACTATGCCAAACCCAGTCGTAAATTGTTACGGAAGGAACCCGCGAATAGAAAGGCATACCCGGCAAATTCAAAGTATCGCGCCACTAATTAGCCAGGTAAATCGGAATTATTGAAAGATGTATTGCTTAATGCGGAGTACCTTGGATTGAATATCATATAAAATAAGATAATAAATGGTGTAGAGGTAAGCAAGAGGCAAGTAAAAGGATGAAGCGGAGTTAGAGCAGGTAGGGAGTACCTCTTATAAGGAAAAGGAAGTTGAATGTAGTAAAATAATAGAGAATAAATGAACGGAAATAACGGCCAGGTGAATTGTCATGCATAACTCACACAAACTGAACTCCCTTTGAGAGCAACATGTCCCATCCAGCTGTAATGCTGCCCCTTAATATCCAGCAGCCAAACAGAAGTATTACCCCCATTTTGTTCACATCTCCTAGTTATGTAGGACAAGTGAACTAGTCAAAAGCCCCAAAGTGTGTCTCATAACAAATCATCCATTGCTTGCTGCATCAATGGGTGATTTGACAGCGACTTCCAAGCCTTCTCAGGAGCAATGACTTGTTCTACATAGCGGAGTCCTCCTGGCACCGTGTGCAGGAACTGTTCTGCCCGTCCCTCTGGAGAGATATTGAGTATATATATTTCACATACTGTCCTGATCTGGACTATTCTGACAAGACTCTGCATGCACGGCAGCGAATCACTACATTTGAATATTAACCCTTCTTTTCTCTTTCAGGTGGATTCGGCTGCTGGGACGCTAACAATATCAACATGCTCGGGCCGTTTCCTGCTAAATTAGTGTTTAAAAAGATAGATATCTTAAATAACAAAGAGTTGGATTGTGGAGATAAGTGCACAACACAGATTAATCACCTTCGATTAATACCCTCTCATAGCGCCAATCATTTTATCTGGCTCTGTTCCCACTGCACCTGCACTCTGACAGGCTCATTTGCATTCCTACATCGTATCTGGACACATGACCACGCAGCCTCGTTCAATTAAAACCTGGTAGTGTATCTCCATTCTAGTCCTCAATAGCACACTCATATGTCTATTCAAATGGCTTCGCCTCTATCTTCCGCTCACCTCTCCAAAACACCTCAGTGCCCTGAGTCATTGGTCATCGTGCAGGCATAGCATCAGAAGCACGAAAGGGAAGCCTTGTATTGCCCCGACAAGCCTAATTCTATTGAGATAATATGGAAACAGGTTCGACCGTGAGTGCCCTGTCTATCGTCTACTGCCAGCTTTGAATAATAATGTACAGGAAACACCTCGAAGAAAGCGAAAGGACTTGTAGCATCTGGAAAACTTGTCGTAGGCGGTGAATTTCCCTTTTCTCTTCGGTGAAGATTAATGGACATACTACGTAGCTAACACTCAGATGTGGGCTATGCTTGAGTCTCATCCCACGGAGGGACAGTCGATGTCGTGTTCATGGGTAGTATGCCTTACTTACATCACCGGACGCGTTTGGAAGATGTCCAGGATGATGATGAGTGATGCATACAACGCGGTGTTTCGGGATGCTGAGGTTCCGTGATTGTTCCCGGGTGCGTTCTCGAGAATCATGTAAGTCTGATTTGGTCGCTTATGCTAACGGTAATTAGTTTGCTTCTGCTATTCGCGGCAATTTCTTTTGTGATTCTCTGGATGGCCATTATTCTGAGTTTCTAAGCATTTGATAGTATTGAAAGTTTCTGCGCCGCTGTGGGATCCCTTTAATACTGTGCATATTTTGTCCAGCTCGCCGTTTCCTGAATCCAAGGCAAATAAACGGTGAGAAGCAGCCCATGCAATGAACCCGTCCTACAGTCCGGCGAACTGAAGAATATAAATTGCAAACACCATGGTGGGAATCATCTTTGATCGCATTTTAGTACAGCGAATGCGCTAAATCGATGGCTATTAACTCACTATCAGGTGGTGGACCCTGAGCCTCGTGGCCCGCGAACCGAAGCAAAAGTCCTATGCGCTGCCGGAACAGAATTCAAATCCGTAATCACGATCCGCCAATGTTGTTGCTTTCGTCCCGACTGGGCAAGGAGGCAAAGATACGCATCAAATCCGAAAAGAAACGGAGAATGTACGTCCCCAACACGGCCTGTATAAACAGCATCGTGGATGCGGAATGTGGCGTCAGACCATGTGCGCCGTAGCGGGGTGTCGGAATGGGACATATTAGGCCTTTACGTTTCTCCACCATCGTCAAACCAGCCAGGGTCCAGTGGACCAGCTCCTCGACCGAGGGCAAAGGCTTTTCCGACATCAAGGAATTCACCGACCGCGCCAACCCGGCATGAGCAGGGCCGCTTCGTTGGCGCCATTTTATGAACTCTGGTTTTGGCTAGTTCAGGAGGACGCGATCAACAAGGAGGGTAGCCATATTGATCTTGACAAGCCGCAACCCTTTGGGGTCAGCTTATGGGACATGCCACGGTCGCATCAGCCACCTATAATTTGAGTTACCCCGAAACGAATGGCAGATGGAATAGCGAGCTTCCTGACTCCGGTTGGATGGGTCGAGAATGAATAGGATGATGCCGTCCGCTTGTGTGAATAATTTTTTATCCGCATTAGCCATACTCTTTGGCACAAGGTATCGTGGATATGGAATAGACCTAAGGGATGGCATTGTTTTGAGTTGCAATATTTTTCTTATGTGTATCTGGCGAATTCAAGCGGAAATATACCTCGTGGTTATTCAACAAAATGTAAAATAAAGTAAGACGCTCCGTCCAAAAATTAAAAAATTAAAATAAAATGAAATGAAACAAAGATGGACACTGGCTCTAGTTATTATGGACTGGCGATCATCCTCGCGCAATTCCGGATACCGAACCTTCTCAATACTACTTGATTGTATAGTGCCAATAGCGCCGATAGCTATACCAATTGGCGGTTCCGCTGCGGCATCTTTTTTCCAGGATAGATCTTTTAAAACAGTCTCTCCGCTCCCCGTATAGTGGTTATTTAACTGCGCCCGGATGTGTAGCCCTGAACCTTCCGGGCGTCGGCGCGAGACGTCGCTGGAAGGGCGCGCAGGTACATGACGGCCAACAGCGCCGGCGATGAGATAACAAATTCCTTTACCCGCAGCGTAACTTCTTTCCATCTTGAAGAAAGCAACTTCTACTAGAAATGGCGCATGCAAAACGAGCGCACAGCATCACAGCCATCCACGCCATTGAGGTAGACGCTGACCATCCTTATCTCCCCAATGAGAGCCCTGTCAGAGGCTCATGGGATCTCCTAGGACCACCAAAAATTCCTGCAGACAGCTCCGTTGTCTCGCTGCTATCCCAGTCGCACCCATGCATGCACTCCTAGTCCGAGCCATGGCCTAAGTGATCAAACTTCTAGCTCGTTCCCTTTCTGTCGCAGTATATCTGATCAGTTCATCATTGCAAATATCCATCCCAACGATATCCGCCTCTGCACTCCTGCCCGGGCCACATGGATCGGCAGGTGTACTTGCCACAACAACGGGCCGGCCCACCATGAAATGCAGCGATATTTGGGGGTCGTGTTTGCCCTCCCATCACCAGGAGTTTGCCATCTCCTCGCCGCAGCCAGTATAACCCGCAGCGATGAGGCCAAGCATGGCGATGCTCATCACTGCGCGAGCGCTACAGGCACGGCAGCCGGTGGCCCAGGGCCAGATGGTGACGATTACAATCCCCGGACGCCCTCAGTACGCAACCGAGCATCATTGTTTCCTCGGCTTACCTGGCGGTGATGTGGCAGTCGAGGGTCGACTGACCACTTAATTAAAGTATCTACAGTATTGCCGCGCTGCGGCGGTGTTTCTGGATTTCGACCTGCTAGTCTGTGGATTTGCGTTTGTTTCTTTTAATTTTTTTCTTTGACGTGCATAACCCTGCAGCCATAGCTAAGCGATGGAGTTAAAGCTGTGGACTTAAGTACCGTTCCCCATTTTGTGTGCTGCCCCCCTTCTCCTTCCTCGACTAGACTTCGGCGGCGCAATATTCCCCGGAACAGTCCGGAAGGTTATCTGCCTGATTGTGGTTGGGAACACCATGATCGCAAGTACCTCCTTCCTCTCACAGTGAAAACGCTCCAGCCAAGTATCATCCCCTGATGCCGCACTCGGCTTGTTCAAGAACTGCAACCAACGCGGCCTTTTGGGCTGCACGCGCGCAGCATGGTCTCCCATGGGCGCGAAGTATTACCTCCCGCTGTACTTCCAAAGTGTGGAAGCAAGCCTCGCCTCTGCGAAGTGGTATTCTAATCCTACTAACTCTATGGTCATAGAAGCGACTCATGGATATCATAGTTGGTATTCTGATCCGCGTAGGTTGATACAAGGAGATCATCTGGCTGTTGGTAAATTGCGACGATGGGGAATGAGACATCTTATCAGCTTTCCTCCAAACTGACACACCCATAGCCAGTATTATCGGGTTCCAAATCGCCAGCGGCATCTAGTGCATTGCATTTTTATTCCAGTTACCCACAGATCGTAAAAACACCGTCAGCCAGGCCGACACGGCAACAGCAACGGCGATACTGGGGCTCTTCCGAACCACGCCATGATCATTAACCATTGTACTGGGTGGCGGAAGTATTCCGTTACGACAATCACGACAGTCCTTCCTGATTGACGCAAAAGTCGCTGAACCTGTCCGCAGCCCTATCCGGGTAGGCAAGCAGCGCAAGCACATGTGAATGTGCAGATCATAGACTGCAGCGCAGTGCAGGACGCCTTTCTTTCAGGCGGGAGCACAGGAATGAGCAAGTTTATTATGTATACCTGCATCGGTGGGGATTTAGTGATGATAGCGAGCGCTTCTTTTTATGGAGCGCCAAACCAGGCTGATATCAACGCGCCGGTGAGACGAAAAACGGAGCTCCAGCACATTTCCGTGAAGTAGGGAGACTGGCAATGTATCGGAAGATTGGAATAATCGCTGATCTTCAGGTGAATATGGAACTATAATTGTACTTTGTGCCTGAGCGTCTTACAAGCGGAGTCTAGACTCCACTGGCTGGATTTTATCTCGCGAACGCGCGTCTCTGGTGCGCGTCCTTTACTGGCTACTTTAGATCCATTAACTCAGCCGCAGCGTAGGGCCGAATTGTGTCTGCCTTTAATCTGTCTTTTATAGGTCTATGCAACATTGGTGCCAGGTTGGTAACCTTTTGCTACAGCTTAGTGCACATTACAGGGATACGCCCGCAAGCACTCTATAATACTTATCATCTAGTTTTAAAACAAAATGGTGCTTAAGTGATGGCTTTTTTTGAATGGCAGTGTAAAATAGTCGCAAGCTTGACTTAATTTTACCCAGGCCTCTGAGCGGCCTCTGGCTTTATGTAGTTCCCATCTCTATCCTGATTTAGCGGCTTACAACTCTTTACACTCTGGCTATAAACTAAGCCTAATATAATATTACATGCTATTACTTTAGAGACTTACAGGAATCTTCTGCTGGTGGTAACATCGCCTGATCAGTGCCTGGCATCACTTGAGGAGCTCTGAGCAGGCCTTGAGCGTTGCAGCCCGCTCTCACTGAGTGTAGCAGTGAGTGCTCACGAGCAGCCCGGAGCCACAATCACTCCCACCCAGCGCCACTCCTCAGTCCCACTCTCTCGCTTTGAGATTTCTGCAAGACCCCGCCCCTCTCCTGACCAGTTCAACACACTTCTCTTCCCAAACGTCTCTTTTCCACTCCTAGTGAGTTTCACTCAGCTGCTGTAGCTGGCAATCTCAAAAAGCAGCTGGAGACTGGGAAATTCCTTCTTAGGGTAGACTGGCTGATGACCTTGTAGGTCGATGTGTGGCCTTGAGAGGCGGATGTCACTCATGGCTGTCTGTAATGAGTCATTTTATTTGCTCAGTGGCCATCGGCCTTAGCCCCATCTACCACGCACTTTGCACGGTTTCCTTTTCACATTTTGTCCCATTCCCTGCTGCTTCCACAAAGGTCCAGACCTGATGCTACGAACGAAGTTGATTTTGTCGAATTCCCGCCTCCTCGTGGATCGACCCTCAGGCGTTAACCTCGGTATTGTTGTGCTCGATGCGGTAATCGCCTGACAAGTCACCGCCGCGCGCGTTCCTGGACGTCAGGATAATCGGCGTTTGTTGACTGATTCCGTATGGGAGATGTGTTATTACCTCTTTTCTACATTTTTCAGAAGAAAAAGGAGGGAGAAAGCAAGGGTCTATGCTACGGTTTACTTGGATCATTTTGGACCTGGGTGCAGCGCCCTAATCGTGACTATGTCTTGGCTGGCGTTAAAAACGGATATCGATCGTCCGGCCGTGCGTAATTCAGTCGCGCTTCATCCCCTTATCGAGCTCCGCTTTGACTAAATAACAGTTATGCAGTTAGTTGTGGGTGCTGCTGCCTGTTAATATATAATGTCAGAGCGATGTCCTTCGCAGGCCAAGAAACCTTTCATCTACGCATTACCAGTGGGGGTTACAGTCAATGACTGGTTAGGAACAGCCGACATTTGTATTATCACCACGTGGTGGTATCGGAGCGAGTTGTACATAAATAATTGACATTGACTGCGCTTAGCTGCGGTGATAATGTTATCGTTCTTAAACGGTGCGGAACAGGGAGCCCACTAACACCGGCATAATTGGGAACCTGATTCGCACAAGTTACGGCCCAGCTGGGAGTCAACTTCACCGATCGGTCAGTCAAGTCCCTCAACTGGCTCCTCACCAGTTTCCACATGGCCAGGCACAGTGGTACTGAGAGTCTGATCAGAAAACACTCCCCATGCCACTCTCCGCCTCATCCCAAACGCTGGCTGATACCTTGTCAAATGTAATATAGGGCTTGCCAACAGCGTAATACACCCCAACCGCCAGTACAGAAAACAGCAGGAGTTTAGCTAAGTTGGTATAGTTCCATTTTCCCAATGAGTTGGCGGAACTGCTCTGAAGCCTGAAGGGCCTGCCCCTGATGCCACCCTCTAAGCGTAGTCGATCTCAACCTCCTCGGGCGTATTGTTCAAAAATCTCAGCCAAGTCTGATTGTGATAATCACAGACCAAATCCCTACCAGGTTAGTTTCACACACAACTGGCTGACCCTGTTGGGTGGCATTGGTTGCTGTAAATTTTCGAACCGAACCAGTCGACGTCCTAGAACCTGTCTCTCTCCAGTACTAATATTCGTGCCGGAAATAACATGGGCACTTTCTTACCTGCGCGGCACCTACCAAACACTCTGTATAGATTGCTAGTTGGCGTGCAAGATCTGCGGGCTTCTGCTATGGGAGAGCACGCGATTCAGGGTCTTTATAACTCAGGTTTCGTGGTACTTTTCTTGTATAAAGTGAGGCATTTTAGACCATAGGCAGGTATTATTATGTCATCCATTAAAGGCTATGCTTAAGAGATTACCTTCATATCATCCATGAACAGTATACATATAATATACTCTTTATAAGCCTTATCATCTTAACATGTCAATAGGGCCTTAAATCTATCATATAATAATACAATGGTATATATATATATAATACTAAGCCTGATCCTTTTGTGGTAGGATTTCCAGTTCATTATATTTCTGTCAGGGTTGAACCTGTAGAACCTATGGGATAGTAGTTATGTACAAAAGAATCGTTGAAGAAGGGAAGAAAGGCAGCATGGCTGGTAAACAAAACAACGTTGAAAATCACGATATGGATCCAGGGCCGATGGCCCAAAAGGTCACCAAAAAGGACAGTAGGACAGCAGGGCCAATAAGGATAATAGGGATATTGGCCCGAGGAGGTCAAATGGCTCCCAGCCCACACATAATGTCAAAAAATACATTTAAATACAGTGGCATTTAAAAATAATCTTGTATTATATGTCTATATAGTAAATCTTTTAAAATTGTGATAAATCTATTTTGGCTGGGTAGATCAACCAACAGGTCAGCTATAGGTAAGATAGTAGAAGGAAATAATAATACTATATCTATGCCAAGATATATTAAAAATTCATCTTTGATCTCTTTCTTCGAATAGATCAAGATAATATAGGAACGCCCACAGATAAGGTAACGATACAACAGTCCACAGAGATCACAATACATCAACGCCAAGATACCACCACAGCTCTAAGGCCACCGATAAGGATTCAGATTGAGCCTGGGCCGACTCTCGGCCCATCCTTCACAAAAATTCAATTAAATTTATTAGCATCTCTAAAATATTCATATATCAAGGGAATATTTCTATTTTATTATGCACTCTAAGGTTAAAATATTACACGTAAAGGGCTGGTTTCTCCTTTGACCTCCTCTCCCTGGGCTAATTACTCCTGCTGTCCCTTTGTCCCTATTGTCCTGTTCCTACGTCTCTTTTGGCCCTTTTGGCCCCATGGCCCCTCGGAGACCCACCCATATATCACGCGACTCTTTCCACTTTCTTCCTTGATTCCCTTTGTACATAGCCTATCTTATGAGTTCTACGGGTTCAGCCTCCCTGACAATTCATACAATAAGTAAAAGTAAAGCACTTATAATGCAGCAGATAGTGTAGTCATGGTCTGCGCAGCTCGGTGGTTGGTCACGTTAAAAGGACGTAGTTACGCAAAAAAATAAAACAAAATCCTTCTGGTAACCCAATACGTCCAGGTAGAACGGAGGTAAAATGCCAATGTCAGCCATGACCAATCAATAATTTACTGGCTCCAGCAAAGTACACAGCCTCAGGAACAGCAGATACCGGCAACAGCTTAGGCAATAATTGAATGTAAATAAGCCGCGCGGAGTGTAGTAATAAAATAATGAAGCGAACCTATTGGTATTCATAGTCTCTGGGCGCATATAGAGGATCGAAATTGGAAGTCTGGAGGATGTTATGCGTGGGGCCGGCAACGAGCTGAATGGGGCCGGTGCGAAAGGGAGTGCCCATAGGAGAAAAGATAGAGCCACGTATATTGTAGAATCCACTGCTGGCCTTGCTAAGAGTTCTGTGCCCGCGGGTGCGAATATGGAAATACTTCGCACCTGACTCAAGCGAATCTTAGCTAAGGATCTAGCTTATCGCTTCGAGGCCCTAACACTATCTTCCGCAGGCTTCGCCCCTCGGAAGCCTTAAAAAGACTGTAGCATGAATATATATGCGTTATGATGGTAATGCATCAGATTCCAACTCTTTGAGTCCTTCCCATAATGTTTTTCCAGTGGTTGATCGATGCTTCTGGTAATGATGTCTTGAGCTGCAGGAGTGTAGGTGTGTTTTCGCAGGTAGTCGTCTACGGCAGCCAGCCCGCTTCATTCAATCGCGCCTTTCGCCCGGAGCTTAGTCTTGGAGTTGATTTGTTTCTTCCTTTTCTCTTTCCTTAAACCACCAAACTTCTTGCGACAAGTGCACTCTTCTCTGCCCCCAGCTAATATAGTAACGGTTCCTCCAGCTTTCTGCATGTTTTGTTTTCATTAATATGTGTTTCGCAGATGGTCTGCCCGCAAAGTTTCTTTGCTGCTCATCGAGACCCGTCCTACGTGACGCCGTCGCCTTCCAGGAGTTCCGTTCATCCCTTCTGAAGACGGATGCCGTTTCACCTGCGCCCTGGCTCCTCGGTTTCTGCCGGAATGGGGATTTCCACCTTCCTGCTTCGGCGGAGCTGGACGGAGTCGACCGCCCTCCGGACGTGTCTGGTAAGTCCGGTGCGGCGTAAGGTAATATTGCTAATTTGTGTGAAAAGTTTCATCGCCCCTTTGTCTCCATCGGCGGCTTCGGCCGTCCAGGTGCAGATCATCACCCCTGCGCCGGTCCATGTTGGAAGGCTGAATGGTTTGCCTTTGGCCCAGGGGGCAGGTAGTCCCTGCGCTACCGTTGCCTTGTTCACTTGGAGCGGTGACGCCGCGTCAGCGCGGGTGTTTTCTTTGCCAGGTCGTTTACAAAACTGTGTTTATTGACTGGCCAGCTGAAACTGGTGGCCGCTCCGGAGGTTGCCGCTGGTCCTTGGCTGTTTCTATGGTTACTGAACATCGCATCGGTTTGCTGGACTTCCCCAGGTGTCTGCCGCCTCTGCTGCGCATAGAGAGGCGGCTAAAGCTGCAAGGGAGTACAGACGCGGCTCGTCCTGAAAACCCCGGAATACCTCACGCGTGACAGCAGCAAGACCGCGCCCGGTCCCCGAACGCACTTATACCGCATCTTCGCCCATGGCTCCCGTTCCTGCGAATTTCAGTCGCCCGGGCCGCGTTTTGTTGATGCGGTCCTTTCCCCTTCATATGGGTTGAGTTGTTCCCTTTGGGGTGGAGGTTTGCGTTATTGGGCCGTTGCGCCATCTTTGTCTGCTAAATAGAATGCTATTTTCTTTTTAGCCATGTAGCGCGTGCGCCGTCAATGGGTGTTGTGGGTGCTGTAATAGTGCTTCGTAGGATGTCCAGGGCTTCTGCGTCTTCGACGTGCGATCTTGGTTCCGCGGGTATCACAGTCATCAGGTGATGTAGCCCTTCCTGCCCACCAGCCATGCCACTACCTTGTCGTTTTTCCTCATAGAATTTGATCAACTTCCTCTACCTCTTTCGCTATTAATTGGTATTGGCGGGGCTGGCTCCATTGACCTGGTCGTTCATGGTATGGCTCCAAATAAAGACATGGAAAACGGACAGACGGCGATATTTTGGCAGGTAGCTGAAGCTTGTACGATTGGTTTCCATGCAATCGGCCAATGGAAAATGGGCCTAGGTGGTTCTAATTTCCGCCAGGGTTTCCACTCGTAGAGACATTCTTCGCCTGTAGCATGACTTGATCAATCTTGAATTACCTGTCGATCCGACGCTTATTATATTGTTCTCTTTGCTATGGTTTTTGCGCCAGCGCATCCTTGACCAAGGATCGCTTTTCCTGAGCTGTGTTGCGCGCTCCAACGCTGGCGTATTGCCAGCCGGGATCAGGGATCGACATTGATTCTCAGGTTAGGGACGAAGCCCATCAATGCTTCATGGGCTTCTTGTCTTTGCGGGATGAAATGAATCGCAGCATTATATGTAACTTGTGCTACTGGCAGCCAGTCAACCCAATCATCTTGCAAGAAACCTCGCATAGGCCTCGGTGGTGGCAATACTCTACCGTTTGGTTTGCCCGTCTGACCATCTGTCTGCGGATGAAACGCAGTAGACAGTTTCCGCTTCTGATCCTAACAGCAGCACAGCGTCGACCAGCAGCCACCGGTAAACAGCGAGCCCCTGTCCGACACCCACGCTTCTGGATTACCAAACATGGGTACCACCTTTGATAAAACCACAAATGTGCGAGTTCTGGCGCCGAGATATCCTTATTGCAAGGAATAAGCAAAGTGCGCGAACTTTGCTAGGCATCCACAAACTACCAATATCGCGAACATAACTCTGTGCCCCCTGGGCTGGCAGATATACTCGTGGGTGGAACTGGGCGTGGTAGTCCGTAATAAAATCAAGAGCCAGCACTTCCCAGGCTGCTCTGGCACCGGGCAAAGGCCCAGCTTGCCAGCGTGTCTATGCACCTAGAATCTCCCTTTGACAAATATCGGTATTTTCACATAATCCAGCACATCGCCACGCACACCAGTATTTGCGTTCGACGGCTTCCAAGGTGCGTTTTCTCTTAAAATGTCCTCCTGAGGATCATCATGATTTGCTTTCATAATTTCAGCGTGCCACGCAGGAATTCTGGGTACAAACGCGACCCTTGGTACCTGAGTAGCCATTTTCGCCAATTCCCCGGGCAGCCGACTGCTATGGTCCCCAGCTTGCGATCAACTTTGCTTACACGTAATTCGCGATTCTCTGGTACTTGCACAAATAGTCCAATTTCATGACTCTCAATGTTGGAGGTGCTGATTCAGATCCACAACCTTGGTGACATAGACTGTGGTACCCAGGTGTCTAGGGAATTCTGCACGCTGGCAGCACAGTCTCATCCACGGTGCGTTCTTGTCCACGTGTGGGCATGCATACCTCTATTGAGATATGCGCATCAGAGCTCATTTTATTTAATTGTTTGACCCGCCTTCGTGTCCATGCCGCCATTAGCTATTCCCGCCGCCCATGCGGTTTTTAAATCATTAAAGTGCCATCCCATCGACTCTTTCCTTAACCCATGGCTAATCACTCTTTCTTAACTTTGATCGTAATAAAGCGCAGTGACGCATCACTTACTTCATCTGCGCTTCCGGCAGATAATCTGGCCTTCTACTTGGCGTGCGCATCTGCAGGGTCTTTTTTTTTACTCCTGCTAGGTCGGTGCTCAATATGAAAAATCGAACGCGCCATAACTGACCCATCTCGCTCTGACGCGTCCATTGCCGCCTTCACGTGGGCTTCTACGAAACCGCTTAGGGTTTTGGCATGGTCAGATTCCTCACTCATTGGCTCCTGCCGTCCCTTCTGAGGTGGCTGCCGCCAAACTTTTGAATGCTTCCACTGATCGCTAACAACTCTTGGTCATGCGTATCATACCTGGTGTTCAGAATCGGTCATCTTTCGTGAGAAAATGCCACAGGATTTTCAAATTCGCGTTATCATCCTCCTGTAATTGGGAGATTATCAAAATTTAGCGAAAACCAGTAGGACGCATCTGTCTCTACCCCTGGTCCCATTCCCAGTCATATAATACCGATAGCAATGGTGCGCCTTCCGGAAAACGCACTTTTAGCTTCTATTAAACGCAACCTTTGCGTCCTCAGGCAGCCTCGCGTTGGTTCAAGAACTATTGTTTTGTTTCCCCTTTTGCTCCTCGGTGAGCAAGGTCATGGTGTTTCCAATGCGGGAATAACCCCACAAAACGCCTGTAAAATGCAACCGCAGGAATATCATGATCTCCTACGCTGCTGGCCCCGGCCAAGCCTGGATGGTAGCCACACGGCTTTCTCCATCTGAATGCCCGGTGTTGGCATTGATAAACCGGTGGTGATTCCATTACACTTTTCATGAAATGAGCATTTGCTCAGGCAGTGAGTATAGTTCGAATTGTCGCAGTCTCGTAACTGCGGTAACATGCTCGGGCGACATGTTCTCCTCACCTGCGAGTATATAAGAATGTCACCAGAGATAAAACAGCCGTACAGCAATGGTCTAGTAGGCTGCTTTAACGCGCCAGCGACAACAGCAGGACTGGAACGTGCAGCTGGGGCGTTGGCTAAAGTCTCGAACGGTAATACGACAGCAGTATTCGAAGTGACCATATCTCAGCAAAGGAAAACGCAGTTTTCCATTCATCCTCTTTAATCTGGATGCGGTATATGTCTCATAGGTCAAGTTTGGTATATATCTTTACGCTGATCCATAGTCTCGCTTAACAAGTGGTAAAGGCGGGTAACGATTTTGACAGTAATCTCGTTCAAACGCGGTGGTAATCCACACAGAGTCGCGTTCCGTCGGACTCGGTAATAAAGATAATAGGTGCGCCAGCTGGGCTTCGAGGGACGCAACCATCCCTTTCTAGCGCCGTTTCCAATATATCCAGCAGAACTGCGAGCCTCACTTTCTCGACAAGGCAAATTGGTCGGTAAGGGGTTCCTTTCCCGGTTGCGGTATACACTTCACCAGCGGGGTCGTGGTTCGTACGCAAGGTAGAATCCCTTTACTTTCCTCCGAAAGAACATCTCGAACCCCTGTAGATTGCGGTATTCGCACCCTTCGCCGATTGCCTGCGAACCCACACGGATTTCTGACCTTGGCTATTTTCGGGAAGCCGTGGATACGTACGCTGCGTATCTTTCCCTCTCTTGTGCCGATTCACCTCTGCTTCGTTGATTATCCCCTGACTTCTTTCTCCGGAGGTATTTTCCGGTATTCCCATGTTCTAGTTCCTAGTCAACATTTGCCCGCTCTCTCGTCCAAGGGTATCTCCCTAGAATCGCATCATAATGGTCCATATCAACCACATCGAATGTTCTTTTCAATCGTTCTACGAAACACCGTGGCAATCTTGGGTGGCTGCCTTCAGCCTGTAGCGTCCGTAGCAACGGATGCGGTGACCATCTAGGCCACTATCCTCCGCGGGCCTATATTGCAGGCTCGAGGTGCGCATCTGTGAACCTTCGGTTGATAAAGAAAGGGCTTCTGACACCCCCTGAGTCGATTAACGCCGCTGTAGGAAGTGCGCCTGCGCCAGCAGCTCAACCATAGTCCTCATAATGGCAATATCTTTGGATTTTCTTCCCTCTGTGCCCGGAGCTGCAGCGCTCGCATCACTGGCCACCTAGTTTTGCTCTGGTTGTCGTCCTTCGCACGTTTGGGACATTGGAGGTGCACATGTCCTTTCTCCCAGACATAGTATCTCCATGACACAAGTTAAGTGACTGCTGTCGCTTTATGACCTTGGGAATTCTGCCAGAGTTTAAAGGCGCGATTGTTGCCTCCTCCATGCTTGTTCCAGCCCTGCTGGACTGGAAGGTTGCTAAGTCTTTCCAGTGTTGCCTGGGGTCGTCGTCCTGCGCCTGCACAGCTTGCTGTGTTGGCTTCTCCTGGCCTTTCTCGCTTGCGATATTTCCTTTGCGTGTCGACCTGGTATGGAATCTCTAATTGTTTTGAGGTGGGCGATATAGGCCTCTCATATGTTCTTCTTCGTCTGCTGGGTATTTAAGCGCTTCATGTCGGCGGTCTCTGGTTTGACTCCTTGTCCGGAGGTGATCCTTTCTCGTTGATTTCTCGTGCGCGCTCGGTTTTCGAACTTCCCAATAATGGGCGTTTTAACCCCCGCATCGCCTTGTGATCCGTTGGTTCATGCCTACGGCAGCGTTGGTCGCATCTCTTTCAGCGGTGCTTAACAGTGTCGCTTCGAATTTTGGCGCAGTGCAGAAATTTTATGAAAGTCTCCGCAGGTTTATCGGCGACTCCTCCTCGTGCTTGCCTCCATAGGCGGATAGATGTGCTGTACCTTCCACCAATTTCGTCGTATCATTATTAGTAGTAGTAGCGATTTCGTTCGCTGAAATGGGTTTCCATGCGCGATAAATGTCTGATGGTTCCCGCACGTTCTTTCCCATGTATTCCGAGACATGTGCTGGGGTGCTGGCGGTTTCCAATGCGCGTGGGCCTGGCATAGGCCGGAAGGCATGGTTTCTTGTGGTATTCCATGGTCGGGTAAGCGATATTGATTCTGAGCCGCGAAATTGTTGCACTCTGGTTTCTACGCGTTTCATAATCGATAAGCTCTGCAATGCCCTCCCCTTTTATTTCCGCAACTCTTTGAGTTCCCGCGCTGGCGTATCTGGTCCTGAGTTCGGCAACGTATTATCCGATGAAGAACGTTTGTTGTTGCTGGGACCCAGTAGCTCCCTTTCGAGGGCTATCGTCTTTGTAACAGCTGTTTCCTTTAACTGTTTCCAGCTGGGCCCGGATTCATCGAAGCATCAGGTTGTTTGGATAGATGCGCATTCTCTGAGACGGGGCTGACAGAATTCCGGTGCTCTCGCGACTTGGGAGCCAGCACGCTGCACGCGTCGAGGTGCGCGCCCTTTCAGCGGCTACTGCTGGGGTGAGCTGATTAGAACCGTTATGCGTGGGGGTCGGTAACGGTTGAATGGGGCGCCATGGTGCGAAAAGGAGTTCGGCAGAGAAGATAGAGCCACGTATATTGTGCAGAATCCAATCGCTGGCCTTCAAGAGTTCGAAATCCGGCGGGTGCGAATATAAACACTTCGCACCCGACTAAGCATCTTAGGCTAAGGATCTAGCTATCGCCTGAGCGCCCTACAGAGGATCACGTAGCATTACTCCACGGCTATCTGCAACTTATCATCCTAGTTTCGAGTATGATGCGATTGGATGGATCGAACAAGCACCGTATGTGCGGCAGGTGTCTGAAGAAATACAGCGATTATTGGATAGGAAGGAGGTAACCAATAGTAAGATAATAGAGCCTACCAGCCAGCATGCCGAATTTGTACAGAGTATAATTGAGCCACCATGGCATAGAGAAATATTATATCCAAACTAGACTGTTTTAGGGTAACTTGAATAAATGCGCCAGTTCGTCGCGGTTAACTATCGTTAGAGGCTGCCAAATCTTAAAATGAAACGCAGTCCCATGAATTGCCTCCCCACCCCGCCCCGGCTCTGCTGGCGCCATCACCCTAATTCCACCCGGACGGCGGTTTCATTCCTTCCCGGCCGTCAACCCGTTCACGGCATGTATATGAGCTATTTCTGTATTGATTTATTTTATCCGATTCTGCTGCCTGTAGGCCATCCCATGGATCTCTCCTGCTCTCAACATTTCTTCAGCTGTTGATGTGTGTGACACACTTTTCGAGCCGGCTAAATTTCAGAAGTGGTATACCCTGCACCCCGAAGGGATTTTGATTTCATTTTCTAGGTTGTCAATATTTTGCCAGTGCCTGTTAGTTTAGTAAGCTTCCCACCAAATGCGGCCAGTCTTGGTCGATACAGAGTGTATAATGATAGCAAAACTACGGGCGTTCTGGTTGCGGTGGCGCATTTTTGATATCAGTACTGCATTCGGCCAAGGACTGCCTGCTAGATTCACCCTCATTTTATCATATAACACCCTCAAAATGTAAATAGAGAATGGAGACCTATCATTGGGGACTGGGAGACCTCCACCTGCTTCCAGGCGCCCGGACACCGCCGCAGTTCCAACGCCGGGCTAAGAACAGATAATATCTGGCATTACACTCCCACTCACCTTCTCACGCATTCAAGTAGTTTTGGAAAGATCGGATCCGGTTTGATGGATCGCCTGATTTCAACCCAGACTTCATAGTCACTGGTGCATCTCGAACCTTATTAATATCGTTTCCATGGTCTCCAGCCCATGTATATGATATTCCCAAGCACTGCCGGGATCATACCATGAGATGCCTCCTGAGGACTCTCTGCCACGATTTGATGCAGAGGGTGTGCTCGCAACGGATGCGGCCCAAGGTTGGCGACTCCGATCGCTTGCCCTCCCGCTGGAATTTGCATGAAATGGAACCGGACTGCTGAATGGTCTTTGTCTTCCCTTGAAATTCGATAATTTTACTTTGTATGGGATAATTTGTTCCGTCTTCTGGACCACTTTGATCCGCTTTCAGCGTCCTTTAGAGTTTCTGGATCCCCTTGCTCACTGGGGAGCAGAAGACCGCGGCAGAGAACTCTTTTTGCCTCAGGTGGCAGGATTGCAATTTCTGGCAGCTGCAATTGAGCCGTTGGTTGCTCGAAAATCGGGTCGCATGGCGAATATATCGAGTCGCCGCGAGCAAGCGGTATGAAGAGCTGCTGAAGGCCGATCCCGCGGGACTGGTACTGGGGTGGGCACTGCATGCAGAGAGGTAGCTGTCAGGGCTACGGCCTATACGAATCCCTCATCTCCCACGGATCCGGCCTGGATAATGTGAGCATTGGAAGTCAGCCCGTTATCAGCATGCATAAGTCGTTGCTGGCAGATATGCGGAGGCGTTGGTGAAATGGCTGCGCGGACGAAGAGAGGTGCAGCGGCGCTACCTGACGAACCAGCGCAACGACTGACTAGGACCAAAACCCGTACGCCGATCGCCTGAATACTTGAAACGGTAATCATGGAGCGTAAAATGACTGAGTACCGGAGATTGTGGGCGACCCAGAACCCGGAGTCAGCGGCCCGGTCGAGAACCGTAGTATGCTATGGCACACCGCCTGTCGCTCACACCTACGACCACAGGGCACCGTGTCTCTTGTACCAACCATGCGACTTCGAACGGCGCTTCCGCGCACGCGGTGACGTGCGCTGCCCGTTGGTTGGGACCTTTGAGAAACTCAAGAAACTGGTGAGAGCTACTCACCCCGCGAGCCACTGGGTAAAACCGCTGCCAACGCGCGAATATTTCTGGAACGGGGATGGCGGAAGGGAACGATGATGACGCTTTACATATGATACCAATAACACAAATGGATTAATACGTGGATACAGTCGTAAGCCAAACTGAGCAAACCGCAAGTTGGGGAAAGCTCATTATGATTTTGGCAATTGTATTTTATGGGAATTCCTGTCGCCTTTCATTCGCCCAGCGAAACCACAGATTCCGACGCCGAATCCCTCGGTAAAGGACTTCCTAATTCGGCAAATACGCCCCCTGGATATGCTATGGGCGTAAGTAGAGGATGTCTCGATCTGCCAGAATAGCTCTGCACCATAAACATACCTCATCGGTGATAATGGGGCCTCATCCACGCTTCTGTAATCCTTCACGAGGAGGAGACCACACATCGCCCAAGGGATGCCGCGCCCCATGTCATCCTAACACCATTATCTCCTCACGAGATCTACTTGTTGGAACTCCCTGGGTCCAACTGAGTACTTCGCGCTGAGCACAAAATGTTCAAGTCGACTAACTCCTCGTCCTGCGCGCGTACATGGCCCTGTAGGCCAGCCTCAAATATTGGGTCCATGCTGATCCCATCATACGAAAGAGGCCGTAATTGACGTAAAAGGGAAACCCAGAAAATGTACGCCACAAAGGTTTGTGGCGAAACCCCAACCTACGCAGCCCTCACACTTCTGCATGTCTGAGTCAACGTCAGCGAAATACCCCTGAGAAAGACTAACTAACATGTCATAGAGCAACTTGACATCCCGTGGAGCTGATGCTTTGGTTTCCCTCTGTTCAAATGTAAGCTCTAGCGGAGTTCGACCTTCCTGAAGGCTTCGCGTCATCGAGCCTTGGCCATACGGCATTTGGAATTACCTGTGATGAGAACCGATGATACTTCCAGGGAGCCAGGTTTTGCTCGAGACGCGGGCAAGAAGAATGTGACGATGCTAATTTCTACTCCTACCCTCTTGCCTGTTATCCCTAATGGGATGCGCACACCTAGAAAATCATCCGCTGATCGTCCTGCCATGTAGGTGCAGGCAAGGGAGGAAGCAAGGTCTATACGTGACTCAGACATTCACAGGATATTATCGTGGACACGCAAGCATCTGATTATGTACCGGAACTGCTGCCCCGGCGTTACCGGAAGGATCTGAAGCCGCTGAACGGTAACCTGAAGGGCCGCCACATTCCGGGTTACGAATCGCTGGTCGAGTGGCAGAAGCGCGGAGATTCCGCGTTGGCTTCAATCCCCTCGCATGGTTTTCACTCATTCATGATGTTTGGTGCCGTGATGGGACGCAGTGCCTATACCGCCTGGCTATCAGTGTGATGGTGCTGAAACGCCTTCTTATCAGTATTGATGAATCCATGCTAACCATGCAGACTGTGCCATAAGTATGCCGACTCCCGCCCTTCCATTCCACGCGTAAGCAGGCCTTTGATCCCCAGACGCAAGTGGTGGAAACACGCCAGAATAATCTGTCTAATGGGTGCGCGACGGGTGTCATCAAGTAATTTCGACGCCTTCGTGACTAAAGCTGCCGATGGCACGGCAAAGAAGCTACCGAATGCCATCTGCTTGCACGAGGAGGACAACGGGAACCGGCCGGAAACACTCCACTGGCGCACCGGTCGCGCTGCAGACCCGCAACCGGAACTAATCGTGCAATTTTATCACCGCTGGCCAACTACGAGTGCCGCCGTGTTTGCCTACAAAGCCCGACCTTGCAGGTGGCATCACCGTGGAGTCGCGCGCAACTGGCATCCTGAACGCGTCAACATCATACGGAATACGGCAACGTGGCCGCGGAGGTAAGCTGCCCAGAATCATCAACACATCTTCGTCGCGTACCGCGACCGCCGTTGATGGTAGCGATACCCCTGTCGTCGAGGAATCGCACCTCAGCTCTAAGTGAACGAAGTCACCAATCCTTAACGGCAACTTCACAGGTGACAACGGCCACCATTATCTTAGCGTGCAGGACGCGCTAGGATGCCGCCTGGATGGAATAGGATAATCAAAATGGTCAACTCCGCATCGCATCAATCCTGATTTGAAGGGCGCTCGCAGCCCACAAACTATCCTCTTAGCAACGCAGCTATCAAGCAGCAGACCCCAACTCGATCCAGCCAAGCGCGCCCAGTTCGCAGCACCATGTTCCGCGGACCAAGTACCGCGACTGGGAGCTGTACGGAGGACGGGTACACACTCGCAAAAGTCAGCAGAGGATTGGCGTGAGCATCGACGCGGTTCACGCGGAGATTCAGTGGACGACAATGGACGTGGTGGCGGAAGCCGCTCGAACGCCAACCTGCGCGTGGAAGATTGGCTCCAGATGTAAGTTCTCCATACATGCATGAATCTACTATGATTGTAACATTAGATTAGCCTGTTGAGATCTTCCAGCTCATGATCCGACCTTCGGATTTCACGGTGAACCCAGCGCTGGATGTGCCGTTTGACAAGAACGCCGCATCCAAGGTGGTTGGCGGGGAATGCTGTCGCAATGCACATATGTAGAGGACTACCTTGGCGATTTTGTAATCTCTATAATTTGCGATTTTACGACTGTACATTGAGATTTGCAAGCGATATTGTATATATCGAGAATGATAGATATCTATCACCGAACAGCCCAGCCACGCATAACGATAGTGACCACGATAAGATACCGTACAAGAAAGTGTTGGGCGTTTCCCCAAACATCCGACCTCGACTTCGGAACCGGAAACCCTCCGCCACGCTGCATTCAACCTGCACTGATTAGACCCCGGAAATTGCCATCCGCGGAGCTTGCCTCGCATTGGCGGAGCAAATATAATCCATTTTGTATGGCCCCAGTCAGACCTTACCATGGACATTAATATCGGCACGCCAAAAACGAGGTGGACACGCGTCGGAACTGGCTTCGGAGCAAAAAACGAGCTAAATACACCTTAGGTTGCACGCCTTCCAGGTAGCTGTAGCCTGATCCTGCATATCCATGGCTCGCAACTGTGCAAACTAATGAAATTTTTAGTAACGAGTGCAAGCGAAGGAAACTGGTGTCGCAGCGAGATCCAATCTGGTGCACGATGCGCGACGATATAGAATGTGCGTACACGCCGAATGCGCATGCGACGAGAGTAACGCTGTGAATCTGTAGGAGGTGAGTCCAGCGCGGATGATGGGTATTTAAATAATCCCGGCAAGCAGAATTTCATGTTTCATCATCATTGACGTCACGATAGATTCCTCGACCTCGACCTTCCGAACAGTCGACTACCAGATTGAAAACGCTCGGGTATGATGCGCGTGATGGCCGCCGTATACGCCGGTTGAATCCTCATCTAGTGGAAGCGTTGCGAACAGCGTTACCCCACCTCCGACTCAACAAACTATATCTCCGCCGCCGAATAACGCTGGTCTACAGCGATTACAGGAACTGGCCTCAGTCGCTGTCGTTAATATCTCACGAGCGCAGAGTTCGGTCCTGCCAATGTCAAAGTCTGTGTCGACGATAGCGATGGGATTAATTTCGCGTCCACTGCAGCGGCTAGTCCGCCGCGCAGTCGGATACAGAGGCGACATGCCCATTAATCCGCCGGGATGGCTGACTGGGACGGAGGCAAGCCGCGACCGGTGACGGCGCATGAGAATAGCGTTGGCTGATGCACCCGTGCGCTGATCCTACAGTGCACGCGCAGAAGGCTTTTGGCAACACTAACGGGATGGTCGGCCGGGACCTGCGTCCCCGTTGCCGTGGAACAGGACTGGTTCTTTCGGTATGAGATGTCAGCGGCCAGAC
The DNA here is from genome assembly GCF_003426965.1 of Aspergillus tanneri. Classification (NCBI taxonomy): domain Eukaryota; kingdom Fungi; phylum Ascomycota; class Eurotiomycetes; order Eurotiales; family Aspergillaceae; genus Aspergillus; species Aspergillus tanneri. The sequence continues at coordinate 37,500 of NW_022984640.1, read as the reverse complement.
ACATCCGGCTACGGCGTTGTTAGTGGAATCGTAGTAATGGACGCAGCGGTGAACGCGCGTTTTAGCTGATAGGTGCCGAGGATCGGTTTGCGGGGCGGCTGAAGATCGCGGAGGTTGATATGAAGGAACTACCTATTTTAACTTCATTGGTCTGTTAGTCGGGTGGTCTGTGATGGAATGCCCGCTAATGAGTAGCCGATATTCCACTCGTACCTCGCGTGATGACGGTGGTTATCTCCGCGTCTCTATCGGAAGGCTGTCCGTGATCCGCCATGCAGCTCGGTCTACATTGTCAAGAGATACATGGCTGAGCAGGAACAGGAGGAGTGTTCCCGAGAACTGGAGATGGGCCAGCCGGCTATTCCGGTGCATTTACGTACTGGGACAGAAAAATGGTCATCAGAAAATGTTGCCCGCCATCCAGGACTCAGACACATGACACCAATCTTCCTGAGCCAAGGCGATTCCATCACGCCGTACCAGGACCCGCCGATTAAGCATATTCATGATTGAGCACGAAGATTCCTGTACTCCGTGAGTGATGGCGTAGTCGCCTCGGGTTCCGCCACTTCGGATTATTGTTTCCTATCTCACTCTAAGTTCAGCAATGGATTCAGTCGGATTCCTTGCGGAAAGCATACTTCGATCCATCGGAGCGTGGATTTTGCCCTCAAACAGATAACGTGGAGATGTTATGGTTCTGTTGTCTCTCCAGGCAAATCAACTTCGTATCCCTTTCGTGTACCGACAGAACTTGCTATCTGAGAGAGCATCGAGACTAATGTCTGGCTTTTGGTTAAGCGTCGAAACGGCTAAGAGCACCGCTGGATTACTTCTCACGGAGCCTCGGAGATCTATTTCCGCCAGTCCAGGCTTCGTTCATCATTTCCTTTATTTCCGGCCCCGGCGGCACTATTCCTAGCTGTGCTACATACCTTCATACCTAGTCAGGCGTGTCGTCCGAATTCTACGCGGCGTTCTAACATGGTTCGGGAACCGTCGACCAGGCTCCGGACTTAGATTTGGTTACAGAAGATTATCCGGGAGCTTGAAGTTGATCAGGCTGAATCTGCCACCGGACGCGACGTACCGCCATCAACGAGAACGAAAACACTCTCAACAGAAAGTACCTGAATTGCCTATAGTCAGCTTCATTACCAACGGCCCCTGGCCAACCCCGTCTCGACACAACCGACCAGCAGCAGCAGAATCCCGCATTCCGCACACCCACCCGCAGGCAGCGGCATCTCGGTCCTTTTCCCCGCACCTACGATGACCGCAGACGATCATGCTCGGGAGTCGACATTAGCGAGGACTCCTTTACCAGTTTCTTTGAATCCAGCGGGGTGGTTTATACTTTGATCCCTCGAACGGGACCGAAATGACGGGCTGGCTAATGGAGACAGAACCGAGGGGATTGCATTCCAGGCGGAGGAAGAAGCATTGACGGAAGTCATGGCTGGTTTACTCTAGCGCTAAATACTGCCTCTGCATTGAAGCCAAATGTTCATAGTGTAACTGAATATATATAACTTAAAATTTTGTATTCATACTGAGCTAAACAACAGGCCAAATGCCGAGGAAATGATAGTGTTCATCTAAGGAATTCTGGACTACATTCCATAGCCAATTTTCGTATCGACCTAGTGATAAGCAGGACAGGACCTTTTTCAAATAGTGAACACGCCCCTGGGCTAGTTAGCTCTATTCGCTACTGGTACTTCAAGTATGCAATTGATACTTGTTCTCCAGGTCCATGGCAAATATTCTCCTGACTTTCCAGTACAATCGTTCCCCTCCAGCCTGTGCACGCGGATATCATTGTGGGGACTCCACCTACCCATAAGCTGATTCTCTCACCTCAACTCCAAGCACAGCAAGGAAGAAAAGCAAAAAGGGAAACTCACAACCCTACCTGTCGGACTACTCTCGATCGACACACTCCCAATCTTATACTCCTCTCCCTGCGCCCAACGACCTCCCGATCATATCCAGAAGCAACTCTCCTGAGAAGAACAAAATAGTAATACCCTCCCTATTTATATGAAATCCCACCTCAATTCAGTGCACACTTCCATTAGGATCGCTACGATATTGTCAGAGACGACATTCTCTATAGCGGTGGAGTCCACCCCACCTGTATGCCGGGGTCCAGAAGGAGCTGTGGCAAAGGCTCTATCGTTGAAGATTTGCACAATGGTATTATAGGATCGTAGTATTTGTCAGATCAGAATACTCGTAAGCTATGTCATTCCATGCCCATCCATAGTATCAGGATGGCAGAGGCCGATGGCCGAGTTCCTGGGATCCGGAAGACCGAGACAGAGTAGTAGACGCGGTAGGATCATCACTGATGAGCCGGACGTCCTGGGGCCTGGATTGATTAGAGGTTTGTATGCGGAGTATTTATCTGGAAGGGAAGGTAGAGGGTACCCAGAGAGGTCGTCACGACCACTATCAATCGATGGAACCATTCGGGAGCATGGGCCCTATACCCTGGCATGGTCCTTCGGATATGGATGAGGTGAAGATGTATATGAGATATTGTTGCTCTGTTGAGAAAGTTTTGTAGCAGACACCGTCGGACTCTCGCCGGGATCAGACCTGGATCGTGGACGCTGCATGCCTGGCATGCCTGATTTACAGCTGGACTAGAGCTACATAGAGAAATGGATATTAGGGATAAAAATATGCATGATGAAATGTGGCGCGAGTTGGTTTGCGGACCAGCATCCTGGCTGCCTTTATATGCTGATCCTTGGAAAGAGGGCTGGATTCCACCAGAATCCCATTTGTGGGAATTAACCATCCCGCGGAGGCCCAGATTATAAAGCCGTGGTTCGGCAACCGTGAGAGCCATGGTTACGCCTACAAACGGCAAGGCCCCGTGAATGGCTACTTACGTACCGGGTAGTACATGTTCTCTCGGCTACTAATTTTACTCGGATCCTTTCTCCAAATAAGAAGATTTAAGGCCGCCCAAACACCACGCACACCATACGGTGCCGACGGAGCATAATCCGATTCAGTGGATGTTCTGTTGAATCCTTCTCTCCCTTCTTTATCAATTAATTCAAGTGAGAACTCTACATGAGCCAATACTCATTTAATAGTGCTATAACACTTTCCATTCACATCTAACTAGGTACATATAAAAATAGCATGGCACAAGATCCGAAAATATCTATCTAGCTGTAGAACTACTGAACCCGCCACCGTCGTCGAACGGGAGGTATTTCTCGCAGCCTCATGACGTTGAAAATCAAACCGATCCGACAATACGTCACATCCGCTAAACACGTCAGATGCAATTAATCCTAATTTACGATATTTTACTTCTCGGCATTCAAAATCTCCAACAAGGACAAAGCATTTGGCTGTTTTCTGCAAGAGACTTTCCAACGTAATTGTATCTCAAAAATTTGACGTCATGTTTATATTGGGATCATGTATATCATGGATTAGACTTCTATTGCTGTGGAAGCATGCATAATCGAACAATTGTTAAGATGGTTCCAATTACATTCCACAGTCTTCTTCAGCTTCTCCCCATTCTACCTTTTGTTACATACGGGTACCTTCACCAATCCATTGAAAGACCCCAATGGAAGGGATCCGCTCTGGCTGCTCCATGCAGAAGGGCACTACTTCACCGATTAATTACCGCTTGGCGCAACCACTTCGGGCTACCTACATTAGCGAGGTTTAAGACCGGTATTCGTAAGCCGTTCGGGCGATGATATCTCTGATGCTGCAGTGCCTGGGCACCTTGAGATCCACATGAGATAGATGTGGTCGTTAGTACTACTAATCTGGATAATAAGGTATTATCTTAACATATAGATGATACTCCGTACTACTACACCGCCGGAAGCAGCGAGACACTCTCGACAACCAGCTGTTCCAACGTCCTGCAGCCCCCATCCATCCAGTACAGCAGCAATCCAAATGGCGACAAGACGGTTCTAACCCCACATACGAATATCCCAACGAACCCCGCATCCCAGGAATGGGCAGCGACCATCCCGCTGACTCAACCCTGAGGATCCACGTGTCGCATGGTAGACGGGATCTTTAATCGCTCTACATCGCTGCACTCAAATCCCCTGACGAGAACATATCCCCGCAGCCGCCGAAATGGGAAAGCAGCCGACGCTCCCAGTCAATTAGTGGCCCAGCCGTTTCTACCACGATGTCGACGGCCCCTTTGTTCATATCTGCGAATGCCGGGACCCAGCTTACCGCATGTCCCTTTTAATATGGAACTCTGTAAATTGCGCTATGAAGGCATTGTTTAATTTCCGCGTCCCGATGGCTCTCAAACCTGTAGGAACGTCTTTCATAACTCTAGGTCCCAACAGCGCGATGGGAATTGGCATACGATGAAGCCCCTTTGAAGGCACGCGGAAAAAGCAGAAACGGAAACGCGGAGCCTATTGAGGTGATGAACCCTCCTACAACTCAATAACGCGAACAAACAGGCAAACGTCGCAAACCGTACCAGGCTAAGTGTATTGCTAATTGCAACGTGGTATTGGAGTGGGTATACAGATAGAAGCCTATCCACGAGAGCGCCAACAGCACAGGCTGAAATGACAAAACCCACTTAATATAGCGAAAAGCACATGAAATCAAAAATAATGGCCTGCCTGGAGAATGTAAATCTGTGCCAACGAGCCCGATATCTGCATTACTGCACCCCAACAGGCCACTTCTAATTAGGGGCAATTAGATAAAACATCGCTCGATAAGATGCCAATCCGGGCCAGGGGATGAAACTTAATTACCAGGAAAGGATGGTGAGCATATGAAGCTCAGAGCGGATGGATGATGGTTCTGGTCAGCCCTCACGGTTACACGTGACCCCGACGGTCATACTTAACGTCCAACCGAGATGCCACCCAAATATGGACATTAAAGACCCATCAGCTTCACTTAATTACCGCGTCTTAACACACGAGCGACATGTATCTCTCACAAAACAACAGAAACCAATGAAATGACCCGTGCGCGAGAAACAAACGCCTGCATGTCGCAAACGCATCGACATCATATTAAGAGCAGAATCCTGAGTCAGGATTCTCAAGATCAGGTGCAAAAGTGGTGGGTCCCAAGTAATGGACTGCCGGAAGGACGGGCGTGCATCCCTAATGGAATCTCTGGAAATATTGTTAATCCTGTTCGTAGGAAGTCCTCGACCTGAGACTCACGAGTAAATATAGCGCCTGCTTGCAAAGTTGTTCGCTGAAATTCGCACCGGACGCGTTATGGCTGAAAACACGAAGCGAGGCCCAGGAACTGTAGCTCAACATCCGATTTATTCCGAAACGTGTTGATGTGATGATCTTCGAACGAGAAGATTCTGACAAATACGGCTCAGCCACGTACAGCGAAGCTGCGGTCCGGGAGGCTTGAAGATGCAAACGGCAAGAGGCGGAGGCCTACCTGTGACCGATCCATGTAGCTCCACTCACGGAATGATGGAGGCGCATGCTTCTGATCTTGTTTTTCTTTTTGCATGCGGCGCTTCCAGCGTGATATCTACTCTGGTACAATTTCAGAATATTTTGTATGTTTGATTTTCCTAACGGCAATGGCCCATGTGCATTGCATGACTATTATATCCCAAAATAATATACCGAACCGCCCCATTTACTACTGACACTCTGTTCATACTGCAGCAACCTAGATTCTCCTTTCTATATTGTGACTAGTCACAGCGGCTGAATTCGAGGTAGAAATTATAAGCAAAATGTCAATACAACTTCATACCTCTGAAGTCTTTTACTGTCCTGGAGCTAGAGTTACGTAAACTGAGCCACATCGTCCTTGGATCTTTTAGGGAAACGCCATTCCGCAGCAGCACCCCGGGGCCACCAAATTCTGGGAATGGCATGCTTTATAAGCCAGAAGAGGCGGTTTCATCGGAACTGGCCGACCTGACGGTAATCAATCTATCAATACGGCACTACCAAACCGTATTATGCAGCACGTACCCATGATTCCGTGGCATTACATGCATGACACCTTTCCCAGCTACCGGGCAACCTGCTTCATCCCGCCAGCGCACGCCTCCATGTCTCATACACGCCTGCCAACTCACAGAAACCCCGCACCACCGCAACCCCATCAGTTGGTGTTTCTACGTGAAACTGGCGAGACATTCACCTGCGTGATCATTTCAATTGGCTTCCCAATGCACTCCACGTCTTCCATGCAAAACCCAGCAAGGAGCGCCACCTCCTGGTCTGGGCGTCGCACCCGAGGACTCATGGGTCTCCCAGCCTCGCTGGACAAATGGCCCGGGTTCCCACCTCAAGCAACATATCCCAACAACCTCAAGCACGGTGAGATCCGACGCCTCGACTGAAGCAGGAAGCGTTTCTGCAAACCGGACTATCCCGTGGAAGTGGCTGGTAGAACTGATCTTAACCCTGGATTGCTTTTTCCTAAAAATTCCTTTGAGGCTCTCGGCGCGTTTGCAGGGAATGCATCCAACCGAAGAAATGTCCCCGACACGCCCTCAACCGTATCCCCGGTTTTCCGAAAACCGAAAACGCCCCCGCCATGCTCACGCACCCACCGTCGCCTTTGGTACACGGGCCGCCGAAGGAGGGATCCCACGCAACTTCAGTATGTTGGTCTCCGCGGGCCAAAGCCTGGGAAGATTTTCGGGCCTCTGCTGGGGAATGGTATCTTCAGCGACGATATAGTGGCGAGTAGGTTGTGTGATGGTAGTGGATATTTTGATGATCAGCGTTCAGGTGGAGTGTTAGACGTAGGTGGGCTGAGGATGGTAGACGCCATTTTATCGCAACAGTATACCGTGCGGGGGCATGTCGACAGAGAGGGCGCAGATAGTATACAGATAGAATACACCAGCGATATTATGGGATAGGATTCAAGATTGTGATGTTATCAGATATCTCTAGTTTCTAATCCATGAATCTTATCGTCAAGGATATATCCTTTTAACAAAACAAAACTGGCATTTATGTTCGCCATTTACGGTAATACATTCTACCATATATACTTAATTTAATTTTGGCCCAGTAGAAATCTACGAATTCTTAATGTAGTGTTTTATCGACACTTAAACTTCCTCCATCTTTACGTGTACCAAAGTGTTTGTGATGTCTTTTCTTGGCTAATATTATTCTCTGTCTGACGCCGATAATTTTCGTTCTAATACTAGAACTTCTGTTGGAGCTTTTCTTTAACTATTGCTTTGTTCTAGCCGATTTATTAGATAGATCTATTTTTAGACATTTACCGCTGGGTAGGAATAAAGCCCACGCTCAGCTTTCGAGAGAAGTATAGGCAGACGGGGACGAGCATGGTAGGCTGCTTTATATTTGCTTGTTTGTATAATTGAGCTTCATTGGAATCATCATAATCTCTGTGGGTCCTGCTGGCTGATCCCATCGGAACTCCCTGCAAATAGACGTTGTTTGATATTTATTTCAACCAACAGTTAACCAATCCATCCCCAATAATGCCAGAGCACCACCCTGGGGAATTCATCGACTCCCCATGCTTTTATTAAACATCCGGATCCCGCAAAACCCGGGCTATTCTAGATCGTTTCAAATTCTTATTCTATCTCAGCTCCAATCAGCATCTTAAGCATAATCTCTATCCTTTGATCCCAAATCATACATCCGTGTCTTTAATCTGCATCTCGGCTTTTCCCCCAGCTATCCCCAGATTACTAAACTGCACTTTTTCTATGCCCTTTCATTTATATTTCCTGACTCCAGCATTAAGGAAGAATGGATGGGCACAGGCATCGAGGATGGGAGAAGCAAAGATGGGTCAGAGTAGGGAGACCTCAGCACGCAACGTTCAATCCTCCTGGTGCTGTGGGTAGTCTCTTCTCATGTGAGATAAATGTCTGCACCAGGTTCTCGTCCCTTGACATACCTCCACAGTTTCATATTCTCTCCTGTGTCAAGCACTAACCGATACAACTGGCACGCCCCAGCCCCTTCACATACTGCCCGTCTTCACCTCCACATCTATCATGAGTGCGGGTCCTCCAACACAAGGTTCTATTACTTATGAAATGCCCCTTAATGGGAGAGTATAGGTGACATTAACGGATCACTTCAGCAATGTCACAGTGGCAGATAGCTTCCTGTGTATTGCTTGATTCCTCGTTCCAAATGTATTCATCCTTGCTTGAAATAACTCTTTTTTTTCTAATAAATCGTTACTATATTTCTTTTGATTCTCCCATTTCCACTGTCTTTGCTGGCTATATTGTATACATATAAAGGCACTGAAACGAAAGCATCGCCTGGATAAATGAACTAGTAACTAGAGAAGATCCGGCCGAATGGGTGGTAAAACAATGTACGGTGATCTACCAACCGGTAACGCCATAAATTGTTTTTGCGCATGAACTGCTGGCCAGCGCTTTATTGTTCTGCAATATACGTCTGGCCTTCCTCTCCCAGATAGATACCCCCATTCAAACATTGCGCTGAATTCATTATTGAAGCTCTTGTTACTGAATTCCACGCATGAATATCACCTTCTTATTCCTAACACAAGATCAATCTGATATAAATCCACACTTAAATAATAATCTATAGCAAGGACGGGTCTAAATTACAAACACAATTAAACTTGGCTTCTATATCCCATGGAAGGCCATAAATGTAACGGTATTGAGCAGTACTCCACTTCCATCTCACCACCCTGAACCTGTTAGGGTTTTGAAGCCAGCATATATGTAGGGATATGCCGAAATTCCCACGGCATCGCCCGCTCAAATGGAACTGATAATTCCAGCCTCTGTAATGCCTTATCATCTGCATACGGCAAACTGGTATATAGTAGCAGTACGAAATGCAAAATGGTGGGGATTTAAACGCCATCATCACGCATGATGTACCGGAGAAGCTTTAAAATTCGGAACGAAAGCTGTTCCTTCCTCCAATCTGCAGCGAATGATGTGGGTAATGACGTCTGAGATAGTCCCACGCATAATCCATGACATACATGATAGTTCCCATGGTGAAATTTGTCGGTTTGGGCCGGTTATGAGTTTAATGACCCTCATGGCATCGACGTCAAAGCCAGCATTATTTTAAATGCGTCCAGCAAAAATGCCCGAGTCACCCAGGCAGGGTATAATAAATCAACGGGGTTGAAAGAGCTTGTTTTCCTATCTTTGGTGGTGCTAAAGTCACGTCCTCGTGATTATACTCTTCCTCTGGCAAGCGAAAGGTCTAGTTGAAACGAGGAGGTGTTGCACTCCTTTGGGTGTAGGGTCCAAATGGGGAAAGAATCCCAATGCGGGTGAGCGAAAGTGCGTTGATGTTGCAGGGTCGCGTCCTCGGCCAATAGACACAGATGCCTCGAACCACCCCGGGTGGAAGGCACAAAGCCGGATCAACCAGCTGGAAAGTGTGGATAGCGCCTGAGTAGATATTACTGCATCCCGGCAGCGACGCACGTACGGCGTCGCGATACTCGGTAAAACCCCAGAGCGATACGTGACCCTGGAGACAGCACAGATGCCGTGTGGCCACCCCGTGGGTGCGTCAATAAACCGCAGCCCGAAGGTCGCCGTGCCGACAAGAGTATAGCCGCCGCGACGAGCCGGGCGTTTAATAGTATAGCGAACTGTTTCCATCCTTAATTCTCGCAGCCCAATCACACCGACAGACGCGCTACCACCTTTAACCAGCCTCAAATCGACGCAAAATAACAAATACTCGCTCGATTTAGAAGAAGTATCGACGCCCCAAAGAGCTAACAAGAAAGGATAGGTATCCAAACTTTTCACAACAAAGCCCTCTTTTTCATCTGGGGAATGATATATTTAACAGAGATGGAGAATTGAAAACATGGTAGAGGGAGATGGAAATAAAACTCCAGCATAAAGATGAAATGATAAGTTGAGAGGGAAAGAGGCATCAACGCACCGGTGAGAATCGCAAATAATGGCCTAACATTATCACGCGACCGTAACCAAATCCAGTGTAAATAAATCATTGACACCATACAACTGCGTTTCGATGCGCTGAGAAAGCATCATTCCGCTTGCTGGTGTTCTGCTGAGAATATTACTGCCAACGCTACAGCCCAGTGTGCCGTAAGCGATAACCGTGCGGCAGATACGCCCATCATAGCCTCTGATTCACGATGTCGCGCCGGATAGCGTTGGCAGCATAACCTGTGCGAGTACTTTTAGATAAGGGATTAAGGCATGGCTCTCAGCTACCATAAGAAGCACTCGATGAATTAATCGTGGTAATGACTGCGCAAGCATAGCTAAGGTGCCGATTTGCAGCTGGAGGGTGCTGTCGCCGGTATCAGCGATTTTTCTGCTGGATTCTTTCCAGCTTGTGAAGAAACGTGCCACTTTATTCGGCCTGACCTTAAGCTAATTCAACACTAACACCTGGCATTGTGTCAAGGGTGGATCCCGCCTTCCAAACCCGCCTAAGTTAACCTTGCAATACCAATGGTTCAAAATTTTGCCGCACTACCTGGTAGCCACGAACTATGTAGCTTCCAGTGGAGAAAAATCAAGGCAGCTGGCAATTTCGCCCATATTCTAGAACGCCTGTTCCAGAACGTAGGTACACTCCAAGGACACCTCTGCCCTTCAGACTTTGTAGATGTTTTATATGCCCGCCAGCTTCCATAGTTACCTCAACGCCTGTTTCTGAACGGAATTGATTTCTAAAATTTTTGCGGTGGATTATTGAGAGAAGTTCAGCGGAATGCCGTTTCCCTGCAGAAACATGCTAAAGCCCAGTACATACATCAAATTAGGTGAAGTTAGCTATCCAAACCGTTCGCGTGGAAGACGGCGCGCCGGTTATGGTATATATACTGCGATTGACATTGTTTAGTTGAAATATATACCGGTTTAGGAACACCTACGACCGAAGCTGCTGCGGTAAATCAAAGCCGTGCGGGTACGCAGCTGCGACAACGCCATTCCTCACCCCGTCCAAGGTAAATAGAAACCACATTTCATTCCCGGTGATTCATCTGGCAACATGAGCCTGCAACGCCACGCTCCTCTCAACGTCCGTACGGTGACTTTGGCCTCTCGAATCCTTGGCCATGCATGCTAACACATTGCCCGGCCAGACTGATCCCATGGTCCCAGTAGGGCACCGCCTGGCCACCAAGAATGCAGCCAGAATCCCATCTCAGGACTTGACACTTGAAATAACTTCATTGTCTTAGCCATGAGATTGGGCCAGGCTCTTAGCTTCTAGTGTCATTGCTCTGCCCGCCTTTGGCAAGACATTAATATGTTTACAGCCTGACCAAACTGGGATTCAGCAACACATCATCAGACATGCATGCAGTCTCCATTGAACTTAGAGCCAGGCAGACTTGGGGTGGCTGTGGTGTGGAAATTACTGATTATAAGATATTTGGCCATAGAGAGAGAGAGTAATAGCATTCTGCAGATCCCGCGCACAATCAATCTTACCAGAGAAAGCTAATTTGAAGAAATTCAGCTCAAAAATCGTGTGATTATAGGATGTACCTCGCCCGAATTTCTATCGAGCTTCCCGGAGGCGGGTACATTTCCCATTAGCCTCGCTGTGGGTTAGATGTGAACGCAAGAGATGAAACCGTAGGCATACCTTTTACTCCATATCAATTCAAAAGATGGATCCATGATGAGTGGACCTTCCTCCATGAAGTAGCCAGAGTAAATGCTACTCAACTACCGGGGTGACACCTTATCGTCTTATTCTGGTATCTAATAGTCATTCGTTCCTGCCTGTACCGCTTCCCTTCCTTGATGCTGTGATATATATTGACGGGATGTGGGCAAATCTCGGAAGGCTGCAAACCCAGCTTTGTTTCGCGGTAAGAGTGGTAGGAATCCAGCCGGGCATGGCTTACCACTACTGGCTCCAGGGTAAACCCTACCAAAGTTCAAAGGCGTATATGATTACTTCTTTAACAATTGGGTCCATAAGGGGACTCTGTGGCAATGTTGAGTTTTTGTGCGGGATGAGCACGTAGAATTCAACAATAGCCGAAAGGAAGATTGTGTGGCCCTCTTCTCATCCGTTTTGCTAAGCGAGAGAATGACCACTGTGCCCTCTTCTGGCTGCTGCGTGAGTGCCCAAGATTGACGTTAACTACCATTGAGCCCTTGGCTGTCCAACACCAGCGCACTGCCCCAGGAACTACAGGAGATGGCGGTGCGTACCTTTTGTAACTGAAGTGCTGGGCTGATATTTTAATCACTAAGATGGAAGTTGGTAGAACCCCTTGATGTTAGCTGCAAAACGAAAACGTCGAAGCAATAAGCACCTTTGCCGGACAAGGAAGGAGCTGCCGCTTCACCTTGAGGCTGCCGACCGGGGCGGAGGAAGACAACAACCGGCGGCTGTTAGCACGAAGCAACAAACACCCGTGAATCTACTGCACGCGGCGATCAAAGAATAGATCTTGCCGCCACCACCGGCTGCCGCGCCACCACCGCGCTGCCATCACGCCAGCAATCGGGTGATCGCTGGTGGATTGCCGAAGAAGCAATTGTGCTGAAGGCCAGTATCTTTAGGTCAATAAATGCGCCTCGCCCATCTGCTGTAAAGTTCATTCCACCACAGATTTCGAAGGGCCATAGGTGCCAATCATGCGAACACCTAAGGGGTGAGGAAGAGGACGGGTCAAGCAACAGGCGGTCCAAATTCAGCGTTTCTCAGAAACAAAATGACGACTGCGCAGTCTGAAATGTGTCAGACAACAATGAAATAGCCACTTTATTCCACGATCATGAGATATGACCACCACCTGTAATCCGTGCAGGCCGATGCTCGTTCTTGAGGTATTTCAACCTGCCCACTAATGGTTGTTGTCCCACAATGAAATATCGTATGCTCGTATAAGTGCCAGCGATCACTCCGTTGCCATGATACCCGTGAGCCGCCAGCAGATATATCTCACGAGGCGCTGCTGTTCTAGATGGACTTCAACCACTCACCAGCGTCTTCGCAGAAAAACGTGCAGCAAACAGCGACTTTAACATGCTGCTCTGCTATCCTACCATTTCTCCCTCCTACAACCACAGTAACCTGTTAAATACAGCCTTCCCATACATCAACCTTGGGATACGCTACACACGCACCCATTCATCATCAACACGACTTTATCCATTCCAAATAGCCAACTACACAACAATATCTGTTTCGCCTAAGCCCAACTGAGATCTACGCCTGCAAACCCTGGAAAACCCCTGGCATGAGGGTGCCACCATGGATGAGTATCAATCCACTTATGCGGGAATATGTCCCATCAGTGGCAATCTTATTTCAGGTTTCACGGTAATTCCTTCTTGGGGCCGTGATAACCGTCTTTCTTTGAATGTACAGGTACCTGAGGGCGTCAATGAGGCTACGATAATGTCCCTGCGGTGATCCATTGGTTGTATGGCGGTGCTTCTTATGCTTTGGGAGTGGATAACATTCATAATCCTAGCTGATGAATCCTACTTGACTGTCTTAAATGCAAGCCAGAAAGCCTACATGAGAAATTCATTTTGTTGCTAGTAACTATAGGTCTTATTATCGACGGTCCTTAAAATGTCGATGGATTGGCTAATTTTGATTTGGTGAAATAGGACTTGACTTCTATGGATGGATGTCAACTCAGCGATGAAGATACATGGATAAGTACATCGGCTCTTCATGACGGTATGAAGCAGCTCTTTCGGTGGATGAAAAGTACATTGCCAATCTGGTGGGAAGGATCCGATAGGATTACAGCTATGAGAGTTCAGGTGCCGGAATTTAACATCTTCGTTGGTGAACAGAAACGAGTTACTGTTCTCTGCGATGACTTAGTCTTCGGCAAACCCCATCAATACGTATAACACAGAGTAGGCCTCATCCTCCCAGCGGTGATGCCGCGCCGGAATGTCACCGCACCAAACATACAGAAGAGGTACTGAGCGCCACCAACCTCCCCGCCTGCGCCTCGCCCAACCAGAGTGTTTTCAACCGCCAGTCACTATTCTATAAGGGAAGTCCCTGTACTCGGAACTGGCGGCGGTTCCTTTGGTCCAGGTAGTTGGCTTCTGCCCTGCCACTGACGGGGTATATATCCTGACGGGACTGATGATACTCTCCATCAGCAGTAATGACGCGCTGCAGCTACTACGCCAACTACTAGTTGGCAATATGGCACACGACGGAATGAAGGCCTCGTTGCTGATGATAATATGCCTGCTGCATTTGGAGACTTAGTCCGGCACTTCGCCTCCCAGCCGAGACAATCAGATCGTCCAACAGATACAAGCCTGCCTCCCTTCCCCGTCAAGGCCCCCAGCAACTCTTGCTTGGGATTGGGCTACATCTTCTTGTATGCTCGCCATATCCGCCACCGCCCATGCACGCAGCAGTGCTGCCTCGCCGCCATGTCAGCTTGGCCATTCCTCCCGGGCCACCATGGGTGAGGATATGTAACCAGGGCTGTCCAACATTATTAACCATCATTTTACATCATTTACCAGTACCCTACTAATTCTCCTTGACAGATACCTTTACCGATAACACGACGACCCCAGTGGCGGCGTCCTGGCTGCTCCAGCAACCAGGCATCTCTGCCAGGAGCCCATCAACAGGCGTGCAATGCGGGTGCTGTCCGATTTCCTGCAGCGGCTCCCAACTCCAGCCGGGCATGGATCATGGAGACACTGACGCACGATCCAGGTTACTTAAGGTGCTCTGTAGAGAAATTGTTTGCCATCATGGATAACCCATGAATGGTGCTTTAGTGGAAGAAGAAAGTGGTGGTTTATAAGGTAACTGGAATACAGTACAATTCATACTGGAGATGACTGATTAAAGCAAGGAAATAGCCGAGTACATTCCATTACCGTAGCACTATGGTTTAATCCGGCATATAGCCCCGGCCATTATTATAGTGAACTGGGCGACCATTACGCAATTCAAAGCATTCGCGAGATCCGTGGACAGCCACGCCCTTATCCGTGAGCATAACGATATCAAAATAGCTCCTGGTTAATGCTCCAGCAGCACGTCGCGTCAATGCGATGTCGCCTGTTAGTCAGAATCAAAAATCTTCACTGACCGTACCAGGATACGAGTTGCAAACGGCTGGCTCGTGGAGAAGTATCCAGAAGTGCCGCTAAGCAGGGTTCCTCGGGATAATTCCCCCGCGGATTGCTGTGGCTAGGCGGTGGCGACGAACTGATGCCTTTCAATTTCCAACATCGATTCCATCCCCACCATTGTCCGGTTCTATGCCTCTGCGCTCTCGCCCTCTTGTAAAGCGGCGTTTGATCCTCCAGATGGAGCTGGCAGCAGCGACCCTGCTGGTTCATCATATTGTGGTTGCATCAAAAGTAAATCAATCGCTTCCAGGAGAAACGGCGCTGCAACATGGCGGAGCATGCCGGAAAACCCGGCACCGGTCGGCTGGAGCAATCTGCGCGGACAAGCGCCCTGCCGAACAAGTGTCGTGCGTGTATATTTGTGGAGCCGTGCCGAAGGAAGCGACCTTTAGGATTTGTTGTCAGTTGTTTATCACATGCGGTTTTACTCTGTGGGGCTGATAATGCATGTGCGCACATCCTCGGTGGATTGTAACTGCACGAACTGAAGGTCAAGAGGTGCACCGTGCGTGCGTCCTATCGACGCCCGGCACGTGTGCTCGAGGCTTCGCAATTTACGCAAATCCGCGTTTCGATCGGGGCACCCGTAACCATGTGCCAGCCATTCATCTACGAGCAGCCTTTAGAGAGCATCTGCTTTTATTTCGCAGAAGCCAAAACACCCGGCGAGCGTGTCCCCCCATCAATACCGCCGCCTTTGCCTTTGTATGGAGCGCCGGAACAACCAGATACCGAAGCTACGGCCTCAAAATTACGGCAATGCCGCGCAACCGGCGACTCTTCCCTACCCAAAACCGATCCGGCCGCTCTTGTTCCTTTATGAAGCCTACGCATGCAGGTTTCAATCCAGTAAACCAGCCGCATGAGATTGCTAATGCATTTAAGAGACAGTTCCTGCTTAGATAGTTGCCCGGATTAGATCGTATTATATCGCATGCCCATGAGTTTGGTATAGATTCGTGTGCATAGGATGTGCTTGCCATTTTATTTACTGCTTTTAACGGGCTGCTACTTATATTTATTTTGCATATTTGAAGTTGTGTGCAGTTTGAGGCTGTATGTAATTCCTCTTGATGAGTGTTATTGGTCGCATTTCATATAGTATTCCTTTGTTGTTTTGTTTTTAGGTCGGTGCCTTGTGGCTGAGAAGGAATTGTATCACAGCCTTAACTATTAATTTCCTATATTCGTCTCCAGCCCTTTCCCTGGGTTGGATTTCTTGTCCTGTAAGTCCTTCTGTTTCCTGACTCCCAACTCCTAATATATATAATAGATTCTTGTATTAGTTGCCTATCACCCTTCTTCTAGATCACCCTCCTCGCTTATTCCTAATTTTATGCTTGGGTAAAAAGGTATTAAACTGGGCTTATAGTTTCATGATATGGTTACAGATTTTATTCCATTATTTATCTAATCCCAGGCATTGGTTTAACTTGGATATAAATTTCTAGTGCTGCCAGAGGATGCTTGTATCCTGTTTCTCATAGTTATACAGGGTCTTGTGTGCTCCTTTGTTAGGAGGCTGCCTCAGGAAGCGCTGATGGCTAGACCTTTGCAGCTTTCGGCAGATGCTTAGTCAGGTGCGCGAAGTGTTTATCGGGCCTGAATTTGAAGGCCAGCAAGATTAGGTTATGTACATATTGGTCTTTATCTTCCTCTCCCATATAGATACACTTCCTTTTCTGCACTTCGTAGTGTCTCCGCGCATTCAGCTCGTTACCGAGACCTCACACATATAATAGCCACTATCAACGGAAGGCCTAATATCATGGCTCACCAGATACGATGGTTCTAACTGTGTCCTGGCTGTCGCCCAATGGCTTCCAAAAAAAGCCTGGAATAAGTGGGTTCAATGCTCTGTTCATTGTAGGCAATCTAATCCCGCAACAGAGCCTGGAACGCACGGACCGTGTAATTTCTCCAGTACTTCCAAAGCTCTTCATGTATTCCGGACTTGTTGGAGGGAGCGGTGCGGATGCTACTCGGAGATGTTAAACGATTGAGGAGGGCCGCGGAAAGGTTCGCAGAATAACCTTTTGAGGTCACTAAAGTGGCGGATTTCAGCGGATGATCTCTACTTTCTTGAAAATCCGGCATCTCCTCCACTCTGGCCGTGGCGGGTGTCGGTGAGTGGCAGAGAAGCCGGTGGAGAGAGTTCCAGCGCGTCAGAGCAGGTTTCCACGCCGACGCGTGCAGGGGCGCGAATACTGATGTTTTCGAAAACCGGCCCGCGGCGAAACGCCCGATGGTTCCCCGTCTATCTTTGTTGCGGCGAGGCTGCCTATCCTGAGGAGTGAGCACAGTATCAACGGCATGGGCCCGAGGATGCCCTTCCGGACCGAGAAATGACTCCGCCTGAAGATATAGTGCAGCTTAACCTGGGACCGTATAAACCAAAAAGCGGCGATGGCAGAGCCAAGGTTCAGCTTTCCAAGA
Organism: Aspergillus tanneri; assembly: GCF_003426965.1. NCBI lineage: Eukaryota > Fungi > Ascomycota > Eurotiomycetes > Eurotiales > Aspergillaceae > Aspergillus > Aspergillus tanneri. The sequence continues at coordinate 19,934 of NW_022984640.1, read as the reverse complement.
GTTGCAAGCCATATTGACCGCTGGAACCGTGCGTGATCACCACGTCGATGGGTATCGCAAGTAATTTTTCCATCTCTGTATATTGGATCATAGCGTGAATATAGATATTTTGTCGGTGGTAAAAGTACGTTTTGCTCTTTTTTTCCATTTAGTGATGTAATAATTTCCGTGACTTTGGCATCTGGATGAGAACTGCACTGGAAGCATTCTCCTGAAATCTATTGACGAAAGGAGATTTCAGCAGGCTCTGATCTTGAGGGTAGCCGCAAGTGCGCTCGAAGCGTTGCAGACCACTGGCGATGAGCCCGCAAGTGGGGCATTGCTGTTTCCAGCCGCCAGTTGATCGACGTTAGCGTGTTTCGGCCTTTCGCCTGGGACTCGAGTGCCGCACGTGCCGTATCGGCACCAAAATAGCCCCAGCGTGATGTGAAACGCCGATGAAAGTGATGAGCGCCTGCACGGACCAGTAGTAGAGAATTTCCCCATGAAAAGCCAGACTTCAGGCTGGATTCGCTTCACAGCAGCGAGATTCTTGCCAGGTTGAGCGTTCACCTTTCGTTCAAGGTCGTTTTGTGTGTTCTGAAGCCGTGGGTAGATTAAGGCCAGTCTGGCATGGTCATCTGTTTTTGATCAACTTTTCCATTCATTTCTCCTGGTACCGTCTTGATTGACCGCCGCAGGTGCGCCGTACTGCGGCGCGAAGATTGCTGCGGCCTGGCAGACTTCAGCAGCTTTATCCAGGGCCCAGGGTAGCAACAAACGCATGCATTACCCTTGAATCCCCGGCCTTTGACAAGCGCACCGCGACAGAGTAGATTCGGAGTGGCAGTTTACTTCATTGTAGCGCCGCCAGCTCGAGATCAATACGAAGTCCGGGCGGTAGCTTAATTTGGGTTTCCGTCCATCCGACCGCAGGTATAATCGAGACCATCCCCGCTAATTGGGCCTGTCACCCAGGTACGGTACAACGTCATTCGAACCAATCCTCTGGCTGGTATCTTCGCAGGGCTAAGCAAGGATCGTCCACGACCCCTGTAAACCGGTCTGCTCCCCATTCAGGTACCCCAATGCATCTCGGGCATCGCTGATGATAATTCTCTACTCTCCAGGAACGCAGGCGTAGCCTGCGCCCACTTGCCAGAGGTGCTTGCGGATTGTTCTTCCAATCGCTGCGGTGTCTTTCTAGTTGTGAGGATGCAGACATCGTCCTTAAACGTCGTATGACGGATATCTCCGTCGCAATGTAGAGTCCTGCACCATAGGCAGTTCGTTCCCAGTCATAGAGCGAACCCCGCCTTGGTTTGGTCCGTGCGCGCCTCACTTCAGTACGCGCGTAAGCGTCAGTGCGATAGCGACCCGCGCCGGAGCGCCACGCGGTACTCTGATGGGAAGCAGCCAGAGCAGCTTCAATCCTTCTTTGCACCTTGACGATCTCGGCAACCTTGACCAAATCCTTCGAATTTGAGGTACAAATGGACAAGCTTCTGCTACCAAGTTCTAAATGTAGCGATTGAGAGCCCAAAGCAGGAGTTCCCGTCGAATCCCTAGGGTTTTGGCTGTAGGACTCACCGTCGAGCCATCCAGACCGAGCTCTTCATTGGCAGTTTACTTTAAAACCAATTCTTGAGGCAGACAGACTTTCTAGGCTGTCCGTTGAGTCGGCCTGCGCTAAGATGCATGTGTCCTACTCGGGACGCTGCCCCTGAACGTCTCATGGATGAGAGACTCCGAGCCAACCACTCGCAGACGTTGATGACGGTAAGCCAACTTAGTTCCCGAGGCTTCCTGGCTGTGGAAGCATTGAGCAATGATCGCTTTCACTGCAGAAGCCTCTCGATCAAGTCAGCCCGCCCCGCCAGTATGGCGCCCCAGACCGCAAACAGCCCAACGCGGCAAAACCGCATACGCTGCCCGCCGTACCGTTTGACCGACGTAGCGGCGTGCCATCATGACTTTGTCTCCGCGATGCACTCTATACGCCAGCCCATTTATGGCATGCCTATTCAGCTGCGGCGGTAGGTGGAATTCTCCGGTTCCCCATCAGCACGGCGATCCTAGTCGCCAAGGCGGCTTGGATCAGCCGGTGGCCTTTGGAACCTCGGCGGAAGGAGTTTCAGCTGCCGTGGCCTGCGCTGTGGACTGCGCCGGAACAGAGAGAATAACCTCATTGATCGAGATGCAGAGAAAGATCAGCCCTGAATAGGACGAAGGATCCGAGGATAGGATCTCAAGTAACTTGATGTATTCATCCGACCCATCCCGTGGCTTCAGTGAATACAAATAATCACCATGCCAAGTTCCACAATACAGAGCCGTTCCACGGCGTGACGTGGAAGGACATATCAGCATGGTGCGCTGCCCATCATATATCGTAATTGGTGCCAAAGTCATCAACCGACATTCTCCCTGCAATTCCCTACGCGAAGTTTGCGGTAACCTGAAAGAGAGGCGTGACATCTGACGCCTGCGTGGATATTGAGCGCGTCCACGACCAAGTTGAGGAAACTGAGGAATGGAAATCGCAGTGAGAACCTTCGTAGATGTCTTCGAACAATACTTGGGCAAAGCTGTCCGTTTGCTGACGTGGAACCTGAGAGGCAACATGTTCTAGGCCAGCTGATCGTGCTGATGAACTGTTGAGGTTTGCGATTCGCGTCGTTCATACTGATGATTTCAAGACTTTGAGTAATCCGGTAAGGAAGAATCTACTGCTAAAGGTAAAATGAAACGGCGTGCTCGAGATCGCGTGACCTTCGCTTTGTTTGATCCTGTCCGCGACTTTGATGCTAATACGCCGCGCCGCTGTGCACCTTTGAAATTATCCGTTGGCGCCCGGTCTTCCTCCTCATGAGAGGGAAGCAGACAGGCATCACTTCTGGAGGTGGTGAAAGCTCACATCGGCACCCAGCCCCTGCAGCGTCCCATTCTCGACGTCGCGACCAGCATCGATCAGCCAGCCAGTCAACGTACGCCAAACCCCGGCGTGGGTTTCTTATAGGAAACACTTCAAATCATGTAGGAATGTAGACCAGCTAGTCTGGGTTCATGATAATGTGATGGTATCCAAATATGACCGTGTTATCCCGTCCAACAGACACCACTGTAACGCGCATGATCAACTCGCTCCGTTTCGCCATTGATGGTAATTTTAAAGTCGGTCAAACTCCCTTATCAGCATGGCCGCAGCCGACATGCCTCGGGAAGACAGGCGGTGGCATTTTCAAGACACCTCCTTGAAAACAGCCCTACCAAGCTGTGGGATCCATTGAAAGAAGGCAGTCCGCATGACCAAAAAGTTGCATTTGCCTTGCCCGCAGGGCTCCTTTGAACTTCGGAGTATAAAGTTCTTGAAGATTGTAAGATATGGATGAATGCCACTGGCTAGGTCCTTCTCATCCACGGGTGGCGGTTCTCCTCCAGATCTGGTGATTGGATAGGAGGGAGACATCTTTCAAAATCCCACTTTGACCCCTTGTTCAAATCTGAGCCAGCGGCATAATGGCTGATGCACTCTGGAACCAATGTGATATCGAGTTATGCCTTCCGAGCTGTTAGGCCTGCTGCAGTTGTCGCGAGGCCCGTGCAGGAAATCGATCCTGTCGGTGGTGGCTGGTCTTCCCTTCTGCGGTACCATAGAACTTGAGCATCAGGCTGGATGGCTTTCGCACAAATTCCCTGCGATAGTGCCTTGTAGTGCGTATCCATGGGGAGCAATGTAGATATCGTTCTTTTGTAAACCATGTCTGAATATCCATGCGCCAAAAGTGAGTCACAACCCAGGTCCAGAAGTGTGGGCATGTACATCCAATGTTTCTGAGGGAAGCCGGAGCGCATTGACTCGACCTTCTTCGATAAACGCCCAGCAGCGTCTCATATGTACGTCTTGGCTTTGATTCTTGAGGCTGATGTTTAGGTGTATGGATGGAGGATGAATCCTCCTTGTTTCTACAGATTGCTCCCTGTTTGGCTTCGAGCGCCATAGGTAGTGAAGTGAGAAAGCAGAGGATTTGAGGGGCTACTGAGATTCACCATCCTGGTCAATCTGGCGGTCTATCATCTGCAGGCTAATGAATATCTCGGGATTCTCTTGGGACCAGGTGCTCCAGCAGCTACCACTTCACTAAAGCTAAGTGCGCATGTAAATCGGACTTCGCACAGAGGCGCATGTCCACGCACTCATGCGCCGAATCACCTTCCGCCTTGGTTTTGGCAAAAGCATCCAGCATCGACAACCATGTTCAGGGCTGGGCACTCCACCAGGCCCCCGCCTGGCCGCCACACCGGGTCACGAAACAGCCAGCCACGATATTCCGCCCGCTCGGGAGTCTCGATACCTATATGGATGTCAATATCAATACAGTTTAGCGCCGGTCCCGTGGAACAATTCGTCGAGATACGTTGCTGTGTTGATTTTGCACTCGTGACAGCACCTCGCTCGTCTTCGATAGTATATTCAAACCTTCAATGGTGAGTTAAGGGAGCATAGCAGACACCGACAATGGGTGGTAAAATCTCCTTGATTTTAAAGGAAAGCCGACAGAACGACTTTGTCGGAAGCATCCACTTTCAGAGCTTACAGTTCTGGTAGACGAGATATTTCGAGCTTAAGCTCTGTACGCAAGTGGGTTTCTATAAGAACAAAATGTCCAGCCCCTGCTCGCCATCCATGTCAGAATTGACAATCCAAGCGGTGTGCTGCCATATCAATCATCCAGTAGGTTCCAGCGCCCTGAGGAGAACATGCCGTAGGCCCTCAGACTCACTCTGCCTGCCATTGGAGCAAGGCTTGTTCATAGTCCACTACCTTGGGAGACTGATGGGACTGTTTGATGGGGTCTCTGCTAAAGAAGTAACTTCCGGGACTACGCGTGGAAGAGCGCCGCTAACCTGGTACAAGCTTGGAGCATAGGTATCTGCGATAAGCGCTAAGGTTTGTAAAATAATGACGTGATATAATTCCCACAGTCTGATCCGAGCTTCTTCAGAATAGATATTGCGAAGTATAGTCACTACGATCGTCGCGAGGAAGATAACGATGCCACCGACACATCTCTTCGGCAGCGCTTCGCTCAATCATGCGCTGCGATGCATGAGGTGTAATCGCTATCCACCCTTTGAATCGGTGCACTTCGAAGTGATAAAATACACAGTGCGTTGAGCCCTGCGCGCTTGCTCGACAGCAGCCGCGCAACTCATCATCAGGCTCATAAAGGAAGTATAGGTCCAGATAGAAGAGGATTCCAACAGTAGGTCTATAAACTGAAGCTAGCAGTAGCTGCAAAGCGTTCGGGCTTAAGTCGTTCCGTCACCAGATTATGAACATTCTCAGGTCTACTTGAGCTAACTGATGAGATAAGGTATGCTCACAGAAATGCCGACAACATTTCCCTTTCCATCGACACGACTAAGCTTTATACATATCTGCAAAGTGAAGGAAGGGAAATATCGAATTGAATGTATCGAAGCTGGCTAAACGGTCATTGCTGGAAGGTTAATTGGTTTCTGGAGGGATAAGTGAAGGGACAGTCTCTGATGCCTGGAATTGGTATCGTTTATTTCGTCGTGATCCTGAACCAGTCGTGGGAATACGTAGCGCGTGCATCCGTCCTATGCGTAATTCGCCCATTTGTCCAAAGCGTTTGCCCGTCCGTCAACGCCGGGCACGGTTAATCAATGCGGAGGCGCAGGGAAGACCTCAACTGCCGCGAAGGCGACATGCCTTCCAATCACGACAAAATCTGCAGAAACGGGCGCCGATACCGTCCCCCTGATCCCCATCGCCTCCAACCGCCACACTTGTACTCTGGACATATGTCCAGCGGTCAGCCAAAGGACGGTAAAAGCTTGACCTTCACAAGCTTCCTTGAAGCCGGGTGAGCCTCTCGTGAAGCAGCCCCGCTGGAGAAGAATGGCCTCGTCAAGCTCCACCAGGAGATGATTGAATGCCCTCGTGAGGCCCCTTCAGTAACCACCTGGGCCGGCCCCCACTACGGTGGCCGCAGTACCCGACAGCGAGAATTCTTGAATACTATGGAGAAGGCGTGATACTAGCAGTGTCTTGCCCTCTAAGGAACAATTAATAGTTCTAGTAAGCGGCGCTTAGGCCGGTCGAATTCATCGGTTTCGAAGCATCGCTCACAGTATCATCCACTGCTGCTCTGTGTGGACTAATACACACCGAGACCAAATCTTATCTGGATGCACCAGAACCATGAAAGATATGGTCGATTCCGGAAACCCAGAAGTGAGCCAAAAGGCCGCATCCACCAGCGATGTCCAGCCAAAGCCTGGGCATCTGGTCGTACCCTTGCCACCACTGGGGAAACAATCCATAAGTACGCAACAACGACATCGGCATTCTCCCGGTGACTTCTAACGAATAAAGTAACCATCACCGGGTTTTAGCATTTCTCACGTAAAATGGCAACTTTCGGAAGAGGCTGGTGGATTCTTGTTGTATTGGAGCGGATTGGCAGCGATTACTATGTCATACTTGTCACTGCTATTCAGTAGCAACGGCGTATTTCAGATCAATCACCTTTGAAAAACTAGGCTGCGGTGCTGAGCTGAGCGAGCCTCCGCCCACCGTCTTGTAGTTGAGCACCTGGAGCTGCGTCAAGCAATAAGAAGTATACGTCATCAAGAGCTTCCAGTATTCGCTGGGTGTATCGCATGACCGGTGCCAGCACCAAGCTCCAGGACTCCATGTGGGATGCTTGTGTACAATACGCTTGACAATACATCTTGTTCAGTGCAGACAGGATTCCATCAGTATGAGATAAGTTTGAGGATGCCAGCCCCCATTCGGCATGTCATATAGGTCTACTTCTCCCCTCGCAGGATCGCTGGCAAGGCCTTACTGAGGAATGATTGACTGAAGATCCACGATCCCTGCAGACTTTACCGACCATTGCCAGGATGCCTCCTCAGACATTGGGGAATTGGATTTGGCTGGAACAATAGAGTACTTCAGAGCCCGCCATCAACAGCAATGCGGGTTAATTCACGGTAAGAGCTGGTGGTGGACGGGCATAAACCTGCAGTATCTGAGTGGATCAATTCATCCAGTATTTTTCGCAGCAATAGTATAAAAGTGATCATATACGCATTCTCGCCAGCACTCTCCTCCTCTAGGCTGAGATGGCAGGGAAGATACCAACGAATACCCAAAAGGGTCGCTCTCCCACACCACGTGCGCGAACATGTCACGGTCACTGAAGTGTCGGCTCGAGGGCACTCTCATGACCAAGCCCCGATCTGGCACCACAAAGTGCTCCATCCGACTGCACAACGACACGCCCCCATTCTCACCCCGTCCACGCAGCCCACAAAAGCTGATTTTGTATGAAAATCTTCTAAAGTGGTTAGGATAGCCGGTGAGTTTCGACGAATTCTTTTATGAAACGAAGTTCACATTCGGTACAGCCTACAGGCAAAGGCAATACATCAAGGCGGCAGCCTGGTACGATGCCCCCAGCATAGCTGGGTAGCGAGGGATCCGAGATAATTGCAATGGCAGCCCAAGATGCAGCGGCTTGGTCCGAAAGGAGCGCCTCGATCGAGTGCTGGCGCTCAAAAGCGTCCGGAATAGCTAAATGCCAGCTTCGCACGAGCGGTACAGATCACGACATCTACAGGTGCCAGAAGGCGGTGCCGCCTTTTCCCTTTGGGGTGCACCGCCAATAATACTATCACGGAGAGCTCGGCCAAGACAAAGCGCCACAGCTGCTACTGTAACCTTGCCGTGCCGATCCGTCACCGCTGGCACGCCACGGTGCGGTTTCCATCAGAGTCTGGCATCCGACACCGGAATTCCTTGTCACGGGAATCGTGTACCTCGGGTTTGCCGTATTCTATCCCATGACTATGTTCTTCCAAGATTAATGGTCTCTGATGACAACGAAATTATTGGACCTCCTCGAGTAACGCAAGGCATTGGCTTGCAGCCGCAGAGCCGCAGCCAAGCACTTTGAGAAGAAAAGTAAAAGGCAGCTAAAGCAACTCTTTGGCCTTCCGTGTTTAAAGCCCCGGGCCCAAGGCATCTCCCTCCAAGTGCAGAATATTCTCCTAACACATCTCGTTTGTTAATCTGCTGGTAGATCGCTGGCTCAATAGGTGCAATTGCGTACCACCAAGATTTGCATCTTCGGACACGAGACTCTTCCAGTGATTCTTCCCATTGTCCCAGGAGTATGCTGGTAATCCTTTGTCATGCATGGCTGCTTTCCCAAAAAGCTTCTTGGAGAAACCGCCCAAGGTCATTCAAACAAGCTCAGACATCAGTTCCCAGAGGCAAACCGACGGTGGTCGAGGCAGCCTTTGAGGATCATTTTGCCCGTGAAAGTAACGAGGTATAAAGAACACCTGAACTCACTTCTTTGGGCTTCAACGCATCCAAGACTGGACTAGCTGAGAGCCGGATGAGGTCCGATCTCAAGGATACACGCAATTCCCAGGGAGTTTCTTGGCTGTCACTACTGACTCTCCAGTGCCTGAGAGTATTTCGTTTGACCATGCAGCATTCTAATTCCAGTAAATATCGGCGAAACCCTTTGATATCTTTTTTTCAGTATTGCACTGCTCCCCTGTCACGCTTGAAAATCCATGCAGCTGCCCTGGGTGCGTCGTACTTTGATGTTGTATGCCTTCAAGGATTCTATAGATATGGCCAGTACTTACAGGGCACCATGTTGGTGTGAGGGTACGCCACATCAACCTGTAACACTCCCTTTGCGAATATTTTCTTCATGGTCTAGAAGTGCCCTTGGCTTCGAGGATTGTAACGTAATCGCCCGATAACGTCGCTGGCGGGCTCCATACTTAAGGCCACCACGATTCTCCCAGAAAAGATGGCTTAAACACACCACTCGCGTCGAACTGAAGACTCAACGGCTAGTATGCCACCGGATTTTGAACTGGCTTAGTGTGTAAACTCCACGAAGCATTCTCATGGTATCCTCTGCCGAAATGATCGGGTTTACAGGCTACTATTTCTTGCCGACGAGCGGCCAACAACCGCATCGAGACTGATTCCCACACGCACAAAGAAGATGATCGTAGACGGCTATTTCTAATTGCCACAGCACGGCCGACCTTACCACCGCCGCCGATCAGAGGCGCGACGAGTGGCCTTGTCCGCCGCGAAGCCTCGAAGGACCACGAGGGCCGCCCACGAAGGCCCGGCTGGTGATAACGCCCGCCACAATCGCCCGACAGACTCCGCGTAAAGACCGGAGACAAGCGCAGGACGTCGCACCTACTTTATTCTGCCAATACTGCGCGCTCCTGGTCCCGCAAAACGCCCATGATCCACTGCACCGGGCATACTCCGTGGAAAAGGACATTGGCGTCTGCCCCTTGTTAGCTCTTGTATTCCCCTCAACAACCCTGTCTAAATCCTCGACAAGCCCCTCCTTGCCAGTAAGCATGGAGACCTTTACAAGGCGGTTCCTTTACAGCGAGGGTCCAGGCCAAACCCTCACTCCAGGTCCACGCTTCGTTGTTTTGACATATCGGGCTATTTGTTCGATGCTCGGTATAGTGGAATCCGAGCGTGCTGAGAATACGAATGGGCCTGCATGATTGCCTTTTCTTATGTATCGACTTCTTTGTAAAATTGACTTGTTTTGCGGATTGTGTGGAACGCGGGCTCTCAACATTTGGCATGAGCGTTGGTCCCCTTCCAAAACCGAAGCAAGGAACAACCGCCCTCAACGGACAGCCAGGGCACGGATGGCCATGGCATAGTGCTTGTTGGAACACTGGAGATGGTCGTAGAATGGAGCTTCCGGATTGAGATTGTCAGCATGTTTTATGATGGTCCTGGCCCTTGATGCACAGAAGGCCATCACGCCCATGAGACTCCGCACAACTCCTCCAGGTGGGCCGGATTAGGGTCTTGATATCTGCCATGCTGAAGCCGTCCCTCTGGGCTAAACACGACGCCTTTTGGGTAGAATGTCTGCTGATTGCGCCTCTTACGGGACTTGGGGCCTGTAGGGTTCCAGTCCCATGGTATTCGGAAATATTGGCATCGAATCCTGAACCGGACCAGCCCATACAGCGTTCAGTAGGTTCGGCGGGATTTCACACGTCGCCTGGGCCTGAATTCGCGGCATGGTAATTCCTGCGGATCGGCTGTCAACAGAGTTGACCGCGGTCTGCCGAATGATGCACTCATCGTCGCTACATCTTCAGCGCCTGATCCAGTTCTGCATTCACGACGTGGCAGCGCACCTTCGCCCGGCACCTGTCAGCATCCCCATCCTCCACGCGACATCTTGATGTTTTGCACAGCATGTGTAGGCTCATGACCGACATGTAGGTCCAGGTCGAGTAAGAGCGAGACGCCACCCCTACAATTGCTGTCGCACCGCTGTTGTGGAGGTTTCTTGACTGCTTTGGTGTAATGCTACTCAGTGAGCTGGAAATGGCATTATAGTCATTGATGGCCTCTCAGGTCGAAGAAGTACGAGACACGGCATATTTGAGAGAATACTCGGCGATGCCTGCTGCATGCCATCGGCTGATTGTGTCCAAATCCTGAGCTGATAGCGTCATGATAGTCCGCGCCATCGCGCCAACAAAGACCGGGATGGACGAGCCAGCATCTACCAATGGTATATCCTGCAGCTTCTGAGCGCCTCGTATGTCGTCTCGAGCGCTGTCGCCGTTGCGTGATCCACGTCTCCGCCCCAGCCGCACCGATGCCGCGCCAGCCGCGCATCAAAGCGATGAAACATCGTCGTCCAGCAATGCAGGGACTATTCTGGACATCTGGCCATGATGCCCCTGGCCATGCCATGGGTGGTTTTGAGAGTTTAACCGTTCAGATCTAGATCCCCAAGACATCCTTAGGGTCATTACAGCTGCGTATGCGACGCTACATCGCCCAAAATCGGCAGGCAGTCCCGACATACAACAGCAATTGGCGTCTCTACGCGATGGACTTTAAGATCAACAAAATAAAATTTATTTCCAGCAAGGGTATTGAACAATAACGCGGCCTCAGTAACAGGAAATCTCGAATGACTACAGTAAGAGGTAAGGATGGGTATACATAACCTTTCGAGCCTTATCCTTTATTACGGGCCCACCCCATTGAACAGCAAATTGTTACCCACCGCGCCTTCGACAAGCTCGATCCATTGCACTCTGAGTCTACTAACCATGTCTTGGGTGGCGCTCAATGTCCCTGTAAATTTTCCTTGTTCCCACTCATTTCAGCTCAAACAAGCGGCAGCGATTCCGGTCGCCAGGAAACTTGTTCTATTCAGCTCCTCTTCTGACCTGGCGCGCATCACCAATCTCCCCACCAACTCTTCCCAGTCGGGGCATCGGCCATTTCGGATGCTACATCGTGTAGATGGGCCACCTGGCGCGCATAGGATAGATCACGCTCGATCAGGATCACTGCCAGTGCTGCACAGGAAATCCTTGGCTCCGAATTGGTCACATGCTCCTGCAATATTGCAATAGATTGCATGCTGCGCTGCCAGCAGCTCTGCCATTCATACGTCTACGACTTGTCTGCTAGTGGGCATCGTTCCAACGCCCCCAATAACAAACCATATGGTGGCACTCAATTGCTCTCGTCCTTGAACCCTGTAGAGATAGAATGTGGACCTCAGCCAGCCATCAGTTTTCAATGCATATCAGATTGGGTCTTCAAGAAACAGCGTTACATCTAGTATCCAACTGACTTCGGTGCAAACTTCCGTGTGTTGCCCTCCCTCGGTTACGTGACAGACGTGCGCACGCTACCGTATTGCCTGTATTGTTTCGCACGCGCCGCTATCACAAATGCACAGTGAGGGCGATGGCCCCAAGCATAGGGCGTGTGATAAAGCGAATATCTATGGCAGGATTTGACTAGGAATAAATTAGGTATTCCTTGAGTCTCTTATCTTTTGTTCTGAACTCATACTTAGAAGTTGCAACTAGAGTTCTAGGGTTATGGAATTTGTGGAACTAAAACATAGCTGGCTACAAAAGCCTCTTCCAATGCCTGTAATCAGTTTCTCCCACAACCTTCTAATGGTGGAACTACGCAAAATGCAGGTATAGAGACGTCCAGCGATGTTTGCGCCGCCATGGCTTTGTTTCAAAACTACAGCTTATTTGCCCATTACCAAGGGCCAGTCTCTTCCGCATCCACCGCGGAGGCCATCATCCTGGCGTAAATCTCCCGCACGTCCAAAAAATGCAAGCCCATGCACTGGAAAAGCCATCTGACGCTCGAATCTTTGTTGAGCTAATTTCATTCTCAAATCAGTTGTTGTGCTCATTTCGAGCCTCCTCGGATCCCTGAATGGAATGCAGGGAGGGACCATCTGCACACCTGAAACTACCGGGAATGTACTCCCCAAGCAGACCGGGGCCGGGTTCCGGCTTGGACCCGGAGTGGTTTCGACTTGCACACACTGGCACAGGCTCTGATGAGGAGGCCCAACGCCCCCCACTGATGGAATCCTTCCACCCCCGCTATTCCTAAGACTCAGGAATGAAACCGGAGGGTTGAGTCTGAACCATCTGGGGGAGGCTGCAGCCCTTGAAACCGAGACGCATTCCGGAGAAGTTCTATAATCGGGATGCCCGAAAGCAAAAAGCTCTCAGTGCCAACCCATGACAGTGCCCACACCTGGCAATCCTCCAGCCCAACCTACCTTTCTTTCCTGACTGCTTCCACCATCCCAGCCTAGATCAAAGTTCATTGCATGGGAACGGAAATGGAACTTCGGCCTCCATCGATGGGATCTGACTTTGAATGTGGGCGCGATTTGAACGATCCAGAGACAATGGGATGACTGCAGGCGGCCAGGAGCTGTGGCAGCTATTGCCCGTCACGGAGGGTTCAGGTTCACTGCTGCACTGCTTTAATGGAGCCTGCACTCACCACACAGGAGCACTTCCTTCATCATCAATTTCACATTGTCCTGAAAAGCCTGCTTTTTCCTGGTTGCCAGATTTTCCCCTTGCATTTGAGGAATGACAAAGCCATCGCGGGAGTAACTGGCTACCTTCCTTTTGAGCGCAGAGGCGGGGAGGCCTGGCCGCGCCATCCACTGGATCCGCCGCGTACTAGTAAGTCTCAACGTGAATTAATGAAATTAAATTTACTGATTCCATCCGCAGTCCGATGTGGACTCAAGCACGCAAAACGGTCACAAAGCGTGACCTACTCTCCGGCGTGGCGAAAGAAACCGTACATGAGTGCCTCCATACTGATGCGCTGCAGGAGGGAAGTATGCAGCCGTTGAGGGACGCAATTGAGCGGCAGCAGTTTATTGATCCATTTATGTGGACCCATTAAATGCGTTATATAATTTTATTTCGGTTACTCGCAGCTGTGGTGAATGCCGGCGGTTCCCTACTCCTGCATAGAGGCATTAAAATCTGAATGACATTGCGGTTAGTAGAAATAAGAAAAACTAAGCAATCTGTTCTTTTCTAAACTTTCATTAAAATTCGGGATTCGCTCTGCCGCTGGAATTTCTATTTTGCCCTGTATAAGCACCGGTAGCTCCTTGTTGCCACGTTGTCCATAAAGACGATATAGTCAATCCCTTCGCTACTTATCGCTATGACCAGCAAGCCATATTTGTGCAGAAACTCCCAAAACTAATGCAATTATTCGTGTACTCTTACTCTCGCCCAATCTGTGTAAAAACAAAGAGTGTTTCCAAAACCGCAGTGGACGAAATAAATAGTATGTATTCACCTGCCTAGATACCGCACCAGCGAGACCTTCCCAAACAATAATTGGGCACCAAGTATCGTAGAACTGTATTGTAATCAGAGGTAGTATACTCTGTAAGGATTGTGGAAGAAGCATTCGTTTCGAGAATCTCATCCGTATACTCCCAAAGCAAGGTCGTGAGTAATCTGACGCCAAGTAGCGCCTTCCGTCCAGACGCTGGCCCCAACCCCGGAGCCTGGCGAAGCCGCCGATGAACCCCTCCGCGCAGGATTTCCGCCCAGAAATTCGCCCGCAGGGTGTACGCTTGCAAACTCGACGATCTCGCAGGCCAGTGCAGGGCGTTCGGCATGGAGACGCTTCTGTTTCCTCGCCATGTAAAGCCTTCGCCTCTCCGAACTCCCGACCCACTCCCCACTAGCTTTGTGCCGCAGTGCTCGCAGTTCGGCGCATCCAGGCGCATTAACGGCCGTCCCCGGGACCATTGGCTCCTGCGCCGCAACGCCGGTCTGCGTCACGCCGCCGTAGTATGACCGGTGTCGTTGATGAGCGCGGCCTAGCATTGGTGACATACTGCCATTCCGGAGGAAGATGGATTTGTTCGCTGAAGCGGGAAGCCGCAGATTGTCTAAGAGGGCGTGGAATGGTGACCATGTTGCCGTTCTATGAGCAGTTAGGGTCCTGTCGGCACTGTGCGCACGGTGACTTCCTGACGCCATCCGCCAGAGCGCTGAATGGACTTTCTGGGAGTCGTTTCAAGACGCGTCAAGCGTTTGTTTCGCGGCGCTCTTGCATGCATACATACCGATGGGGACGATGTAGCTCCTTTGTTCCTTTCCTGTGCGGCGCGTGGGGACCCCGATATATTGGATGACGGTGGAGGTGATCATGTCCGCCATTACACGCCGGAAGTGCAGAGAAGATGGTATAACGGCATCCCGAGATGGTACTTCTTTACGAAGTCCGGAAAGGACTGATGAGATCCTCTGGCACCGGTTCTGGGATTCGATAGGACACCGTCGCGTCCAGGAAGCCAAACCAGACGGCATCGACCCACTCAAGCACGCTCTCGTCCCGGAGCTGGCCATTATCTGCTGGGTATTCCTGTCCTTTGCCCTGTGTTGAGGCTTAGTGGTCCTCGCGCGGAGCAGGGCTGTGGCGTCATAGGGCACTTCAGCCGCTCGAGATAGCTGGTGAGTCATGCCGTGCCGGAAGAATCCTTCCACACCAAAGTTATGAGGCGTATTGTTCGCGGTAGGCTCTGCCGTGACTGCCCAGATAGTCGCGTTGCGGTTCAACAACGGTGACGGACCCTGCAGGTTTTGATCCCGGAGATTTAACCGCGCATGGCGTCCCCGAGCTGCCACCGCTGCCAAGAATGATCATGATCAGTGAGATGTAGCGCCGCAATGACAATCGCACGGCCAGACTGAGATACAGACGACGCTGGGCGCGACCAAGGAAGCTCGCACTTGGCTGCCATCTTCTGATATCGGGAGAAAAGTTGAACAGGCCAGAATATGCCAGCCCAATGCGCAACATCGCCGGTTTAAAAGCAACAGATGACCACTCAATGTCGCCAAAGCGCCATCTTGAGTTTGCTTCCTGACCTGCAAAAACGTCCTCGCCGACTTTGGGATTTCGCGGCTTTATCGGAGACCCGGTACTTTAAGGCTCCTTGAACTGGTAGGGCAGCGCTTAAATCATACGGCTAGTCACGTTAGTTTTCGGATCAGCATTTGCAGAAAAAGAGTTTTGCGACTGGAGTTTTTCACTGAGCATTCTTTGATGCCGCCGGGCCGCTTTGAGACCGTACGCAGCGTACGTCTGGTCTTCAATCACATTGAAAACTACTGAGCTGAAAAATGGCGCGGACTCCGCATGTCTGCGGATTAAGGAGGACGCGCCATGAGATTCCCCACCTTCGGCTGGCAGCAGACCGTACTTCCGGACGGCGTAAAAACAGTTCAGATTCACGACAAAATGTATTTACCACGCACATAGCCAAAGGCGCCAGCCAGATTTTGAAGTGTCAGTGATGACCTGCGCGTAAAATGATGACCCGCCGTTCCACCCATTGGGCCATGCGCCTTTATATTGCCTGGCACCACGCGCTCCTCAGTTGCCTCAGTCCTCCACTGTTTAGTCTAGGGGCTTCTTGCACCTACCGCTTGTATATTTGACCCCGATCATACGGATGGCGATGTCGGATTATTGCAAATCTGAGCTAGCCCGTGAGCTGAAATGCAAGGATATGGACGTTTGCCTGTGAGGCCGGGATCCTCAGCCGGCCACGTAGGGACGGCGATGGATTCTGGTTTGAGGAATTTTTGATGGTCAGCTCTCTCTGCAATCTCCCACCAAGAAAGTTGGCTGCGGGCGAGGCCTCCTACTGAGCGTGAGGCCTCGTGACGGTCTGGCTTCAGCTGGGACTGAGCTAGGCCCTCGTCTGAGTGCCAGTAGCCCGGAAGTCTTAGAATCCACGTAGTCTGGGGAGTGTGGTAGATGCCCTTCAACCACCATTTCGTGTGATACCGAGTATTATGTCCCCTTCAAACGCCTTTAAAGACCCCCAGACAAGGACCCCTACCCAAAGCCAAAATCAGACATAAGCAGGAAGATTATAAGTAGGAGAACCAGAAAAAATCAATACCAAAGGAAAAGAAAATGCCTTTATGATTCCTACCTCAGCCCCAAAGCAATTCCAAGAATGAGTTTTATTATTCTGACAGGAGACACCGGAGACATTGGGTAGATATGATGTTTATTTTATTGAAGGGACAAAGGATTTGGATAAGTTCAGTACCCAGGGACCGGATTCCGGAACCATCAATCCTTTCCCGACTTCAGCGTCGAAGTAACTCTGATCTTCAACGGCTCTTGTACTCCAGATGATGGAAGACTAACGCTTCCTTCCTACTCTTCGATCCGTGGATAGTTCCCAACAACTCTGGCGATCGTTTACGGTAACTTTAATGCATCTCCATAATCGAAGTAGAGGTTATGAGCAAAACGTAGGCCTCGGAGCATCTGCAGCTGAAACGCCCGACAACGGCGGCGATCGTCGGTCGGTACGTGGACTCCTGAGCCACGTTCACAGGGATGAAACCAGGGGATTCGACAAAGTTCCGGCTCGCAGCGATTGATGCAGAAGCGCATTTTTCGTGTGCCACCAGGAATCACCGTCCGGTCGATAAAACGCCAACCTTCGAGGGATGGCCTGCTTTTAAGCGACCGCGACCGGGAGGAAGAACCGGTTTACCTGCCCGCAATGCCCGGATGGATCAGCCGATCTCGCGCCGATCGAGCTATGGATGTCTCCAACGCTGCCGAAGCGTGCTCGAATTCCCTGGCTGATCACTCTCTGAAAGCTGGCGATGTTCTGGCTTTCAGGCAGGAGGTTGCATGAGATGTGGGCTGCCGCTGGGTTGGCGGCGATGAGGCGAGGGTGTGGAGGGGTTCTGCCTGACCTCGTATCGCCGGTTTGCCTCGTGATCGAATAGACAGCTGGTTAGGTCCTGTAGGGTGATCTTTTCGGTCTATCGACGCTGCACTCTTTGTCAGCGGGTGTATCTCCAGAAGCTACGTGAATTTCCGGTCGCAGTGGGATTCTAGGGACGAAAACCGGCGACCAGATGTGGTTATCCGCCGATAGTACCCACGCGCCGCAGCGGAGGCTTCATCATCACCTCGAGAATCATTTCCACCTGGAAAGGCGCGAGCCTGAGTCCGGAAATCGTTTGTCGTGCCCCCGACTGCGGTCAAACGCACAGGCACCCGGTCAGCTGCGGGCCTTCGTCTGTGCGAGTTTCGAGACTTATACGTTACAAACCGCCGTCATTTCAGTGGCCCTACCCTGCGCCGCTACCTGCCCCAGCAGCCACCAAATAGATTGGATGTTCTTTGTTGAATCACTGGTCTCCGGCTCCTCCCAGCGCATCCGGTAAGCTCCCTGGCGACGCGCGTGCTTTACGCAAAGCGCCCGTACCGCCCATCAGTCATGGTGATTGAAACGGAGGCGCAAATGGGCCCTGTGAGGGTGTCTCTGTCCATCTGGCTTCCCGGCGCGCCAAACAAGTCAGTCCCCACGACTGAGGTGGAAGAGCATCTCGTCTGGAGCAATCCGCAAATACCTCTGGGTCTCTCGGTAGGAAGGCGCCGCGTGTCTGGCGTAGTATTAGAAATTGATGTCTCTCTTATAGGTATGAGCGCGGTAGATGGTCACCAAGCGCTAGTTTTGGTCTGGATATTTCTTCCGCTTTAATGATGTTATTCTGCGCATGCCGACGAAAGCACGCAGTACTCGTGAATTCAGCCGGTTTGAATATTGCGCCTTACCGGAATCTCGACACCGGCTACCCAATCAAACCTCGCATCAAATACACCGCCGTCGCAACTGGTTGAGCGAGAGACCGGTCCAAACAACCGGCTCAAATTTGCAGAATGCGTGAAGTGTACTTTACCGCCGTATTGGCAAATCGGCTCATTCTCGGCGTCTGGTAGCCAGCGGTAAAGACGGAATCCAATAATCGTGCTGGAATCGGAGAATGCTGAGAGCGTGCTTCCTTGGCGGGTGGGTTGTAGAGTCATACCCACTCGTGAAGCGGTGCTGGAAACGTGGTGATAAACAATAAATGGTGGCATGGATCGACGCTCGCCAGAGTTGGCCGCCGTGCATATGCAGTAAAATGCCTTCGCCACCATAACTTATCTTTAAGTCCTCCTATCATCCCATTTATCTACCTTTTGCCCCGGCGGTCACCGCGAGTGTTGAGTGCTCACCCCGGCGAGCGTCTTCGAGGTTCCGGATCCATCGCTGTGTTCTTGTAACCGTCAACAACTGGTTTCACTGCTGGCGAAAACCGCCTCCCGGTTTCTATGCGAGACGGTGAGGAGGCGGGCGGATGCTGGGCTAAATACCATTCTTTTGCATTGTATTTCTTTCTAGATACAGACTGACTTTCCGCCTCGAACAGGGACCGCGCAGTCGATTCCAGTCACGCTGGCATACCAAACTCGTCAACAGTTCAAAACCTGTTACATCAGCAAATATGGCGTAGCGAGACTCGAATAAATCTCGCGCATGATGGCGTGTATTAATGCTGAATTATACCTTCGCATTAAAACCCTGGCAACGCAGAAAAAATCGATTGCTGCTGGCGGTGAGTCGGTAGAGATGGTCTTCGAGAGTGGCGGACAATGAGATATCTCCTTGAGGCGAAAGATATCATGGTTTCTGGTTAGCTCGTGCCACCTCTACACCACCGACGCAGGGAAGTAGTCACGTCCGTTTTAAAGCACCGTGGGCATGGATTGACCGGAACTTCTATGGGCGCGGCGGGCCTGGTCTCCCGCCATGGAAATGGGCCAGAACTATGGTTTTACTCCAGCCCCAGTAACGTCTCCGTGAGTCCTCCTCGAACGGAAAAGTGCTGGCCTGCACGAAGCATCGGCACTCACCAAATGCATGGAAGCTCCTGCCCATCCCTGGAAGTTTAATTACAATTGTAGGTGGATGTGCCAAGTGCCATCCAGCGGTTTTCAGCAGTGTAAGAGACTTCTGGCCAGGGTGCCAGAGGCCGATATATACATGAAGTCAGTTTCACTCCCTCTACTCTGGCGAGGAAAGCATACCACATAATAGGATGGCATCGAAGAGAGCCCTGGCGGACAAGTATCTTTTAGAGGCTGCCGGTCACTAGTAATGGAATGCGCCTCAGTCAGAATCATGATCGGAACCAGCTCACCAAAGGGCGGCGAATTTAGCCTGCCCCGCCATCGCTGCCGCTCGGAAGCCATCACCACAAGTTTGGATGCAGAGAAGTACCCTGTTTCTGAGATTGATGATTTCTCCGGAAGTACCGTCCCGGATCTCGGGTGTGTGGAAAACGAATTTGATATCCCTGCAATGAGCATGGTGTTCTCGGCAAAACTCCGCACCACCAGACCCGATCCTCATGATATCCAGATCACTCACGAGAAGCCACTCTTTCGAGGAAATGGCGACAATTGAATCTTCGCCACCGCGCTCCCCGCAATTTCGAATGCATGCTTTCATCCAGCTAGTGCTTCAGTCACTACGTACTAGCGCATGACTGATTTCGACCATGTGGTTTGTTTCTGGCGGCATTTCTTAAATTCCCGGACCCGGTTCACTTTGATCGTGCGTTTAGCTCTGTATGTTCATGGGCCGCTTGTGAAGTTTCGGGTGAACAGATCCATGATCTCAGTGACATAC